>NW_005871086.1:3791892-3870888 GCF_000147115.1 Myotis lucifugus | reverse complement strand
TCACATCCCTGGATCAGCGGAGACGCAAGCTGATGGCTGGGCAAAGGCTGTGTCCAGGTGCCAGAGAAACTGGTGCCAGCAGCAAGGAGGGAGGCTATTGCACGAAATCTCTTTGTGCACAGGCCTTAAATGTATGTGTGTGTGTGTGTGTGTGTATGTGTGTATATATATATATATATATATATATATATATATACACTAGAGGCCCGGGTGCATGAAATTTGTGCATGGTGGGGGGGTGGGTCACTCAGCCCGGCCTGCACCCTCTCGCAAATTTCGCAATCTGGGACATCCCTCTCCTAATCTGGGACCACTGGCTCCTAACTGCTTGCCTGTCTGCCTGCATGATCGCCCCTAACCACTCTGCCTGCCTGATCGTCCCTAACTGCTCGCCTGCCTGCCTGATTGCCTCTAACCGCCTCTGCCTTGGCCCCCACTGCCGTGGCTTCGTCCAGAAGGTTGTCTGGAAGGACATCTGGCTGTCTGGTCTAATTAGAATATTACGCTTTTATTATTATAGATATATATAGAAGACAATGTGTTTTGAAAGGATGATTCTTCTGATAGCCAGAGCCACTAGATTTGAGCTTTGGGGCTCTAGTAAAATATCACATGTTTAAAAATCAGAAACATGGCTAGTTCTACCCCTCTTCCCTGCTTCTTACTTTCCAGATATGTTCTAATGCTGAGAGATCAAAAGTCTCTGGCAAATACTCACAGACTGGCCCTGTGGGACAGATTCATATAAGCTGAAATGTGGGGAAAAGTAAGTGCCCACAGGGACATCCTCTTACTTCCCATTCATAAAGACAGGAATTACCTCACATTTCATTATTACAATTCAGAAAGCTATTTTCAGAAAGCTATTTTATTCATTTTCTTTATGGTTTTGCTTGGAATTTTGCATGATTTTCCCGATTTTGTTCCTAATGTACTTTTCAATTTCTATTTGCTTCTTTTGTTTATAATAACCCTGGAATAAAAATGAAATGGATCCATCTGATTGCATCCTGCCCAAGTTTCCTCCAAATTTAATCTGTGACTACAATTCTCTCTTCTCTCTCTCTCTCTCTCCCCCTCCCTCTTTCTTTTGGGGTGTGTGTGTGTATGTGTGTGTGTGGTCATCTCCTTTTTTCCTTTTCCTTTTGTTCCCATTCTGAATAGCTTTCTGAATTGTAACAAAACTGTCAGCCCATTAACTTCTGAATAACTCTTAAGTATGAGGCCACATCATATTTTTAATGAAAACATCACATAGGCAACTAGTTGGTGTCTGGACATAATTTATCTATCTCAAATCATGGCTCAGGGTGGGGGCCTATAGTCTAAACAGTGGGGTTAATTTTGGTGTTTAAAAATGAGTCAATGTGGTGGAAAAGGCAAAACGATGAAGACAATAATAAGATCAGTGGCTGTGGAGCACCAGGGAGACATGGCTAGGCAGAGCACAGAGGATTTTTAGGGCAGAGAAAATACTCGGTATGATATAGTAATGATAGATACGAGTCATCATACCTTTGTCCAAACACCAAGAGTGAACCATGAGATAAACTATGGACACTGGGTTCATCTTTGTTTTTCATTTTTTAAAGGTACCATTCTGATGAGTAATGTTGGTAATGGGAAGGTTATGCATATGTGGGGACAGGGCATACATGAAAAATTTTTGTACGTCATTCCCAATTTGGTTATAAACCTAAAACTTCTCTAAAAAATTAAGTCTTTTAAAAGTGGAAAAAAACAAAAGCACCTGGCCAAGTGGCTCAGTTGGCTGGAGCGTCATCCCATACACCCAAAATAAAAAGGTGTGGGTTTGATCCCCAGTTGAGGTGTGTACGGGAAGCAACTGATCCATATTTCTCTCTCTCTTCCCCCTCCTCTCTCTCTAAAATCAATAAAAACATATCCTCAGTGAGAATTTTTAAAAAATGAAAAAAAACTATTTTGTTTTAAACAGCTGTTGGTGATATTTATTAGAAATTCTCTTAAATGATAATGGCTAATTCATTTTAGCAAGAAGAAAGATATACAATCTGGTAATATTGCCAAGGCATATTTGTTAATACATCATTCACTTTGTAATGCAGACAACAGGACCAAGGAAGTGACGTCAGGAGTACAGAAGTTTTTGCCTACAGTGCTACCGGCCTCAAAGAGGAAACTCTACCAGACATCAGGTACTGTGCGATCTAAAAACACGAATCACTGCGTGATCCGGACCAGGTATATCTTACTGAAGGCACTGAAAGTCACATTGGTGGATAAAGGCAAAGAAAAGGGAGGCATTGCAGGGAATACAGTTCATGAAATGCATGGTGGTAAAAACATGAAATTGGACCAGCCATAATGTGAATCTCTTTAGAGAAGACTTAATATCCCTCATCACTGAAGAGAGGAGGTCAAAATAGTCAAGAAGAGGGAAAGGCAGGCTCAGTGCACCAGCATTTGGAGTAGTGGGCCTCCAAGCCAGCATGCCACAGGGAATGCCTAAACAGTTTTCTAAAAAGCAGGATCATAAAAGCTGAAGGTCCTAGACTAAAACACTAGACTAATTCTAAAATTCAGACATGTTACTCTGAATCCCTCTAACAAGGACAAGAACTCTTCATTCTGGTGACTATTTTAAAATACATGGAGAAGCATGATCATCAAGGGAACGTGAGAAAAACATGCCTCTGTTGCTGGCCCAGTAAATTCCTGCCTTGGGCCCTTTGAATGGTGGATAAGGTTTTGGTGGGATGGAAAAGGCGTTGGTACCTCCTGGAGATTGCACTTGTGAAATAACTTGCCAGTCTGACTACCCAATGTGGGTTGGCTTTACCAATCATGATGAGAGAGCTTCTTCTAACAGTAAGTAATGGCATCTTTATGGTCTCCCTTTAGGAAAAATAGTCACAGAAGAGGTATAAGAAGCTGCAAAGATGAAATACCAACTGGCTATTTACTCTTTGCTATGATCTCCTTGCAGCCTTGAAGTAAGTAGTGTCAGGCTGAGGAACAAAGAATACCATACAAAGAGACTTTGGAAAGATGTGGAAGTGCCTTAATTAGGAAAGCTCAATACCGTATGATTTATGTCACTTTAGATGGTGAAGTTTGAGGTTAATATCTTCCTCCTCCCCCACAGATAGTATTTTTTATTTGTCTCCATTAAATACCTGAATTTTAAACAGACTATTGGACTAGGGCCTCATATCCATCAGCTCATTCAACTTTAGCACCTGTCTCATCCTCAGTAGCTTTTCCTGAACTGCTGCCTTCACCAGGAAGCTCCATGAGTTTTCCAAGTCAAACTTGGGCTTCTCCAGCATTTTGACTTTTCTAACAAGACATCATAGAGCAGAGAAATAGAATGGCAGGGCTTTTCTATGTCTCTTCCAGTGCTCTCTGGAATCAATTTATTGACCACTTCTTTCAAGTCATTTGCCTTCACCTCTCCGGTCATGATTTCCATCATCTTGTTCAGGACTTGGTGGACCTGCTGATGCTGAGCACAAGAGGTCTTCCGAATCTGATTGTTGCAGTTTTTTAGTAAAACCAACACAGAATAGATAAAGCAAATAACCATCGGTTGTCTTGACATCAACGTGAGCTTCAATCATGCGCTGCCATTTTTTGACCACGAAGCACATTTTGTCATGGGTAAGATCCATGACATGGAAATTAGGTAGTTTTTGCCCTGAACATCCTCAGTAATTAGCCTGAATTTTCTAAATGCAACTTCATCATTCTGCAGATCAGCAAGGCTCACTGATCTGACCACCAAACACGACCCTTCAGACAAGTGGTTCTCAACCTTCCTAATGCCACGACCCTTTAATACAATTCCTCATGTTGTGGTGACCCCCAACCATAAAATTATTTTCGTTGCTACTTCATAACTGTAATTTTGCTACTGTTATGAATCCTAATGTAAATATCTGATATGCAGGATGTATTTTCATTGTTACAAATTGAGCATAATTAAAGCATAGTGATTAATCACAAAAACAATATGTAATTATATATTCAATATGTATTTTCCAATGGTCTTAGGCAACCCCTGTGAAAGGGTCTTTCGACCTCCAAAGGGGTCGCGACCCACAAGTTGAGAATCGCTGCTTCAGACCATCAGATGTGATTTGGGTTCCTTGAGTTCTCGTGACTAGTGTTTTTCTATCTTTCGTATAGAACAGAGCTGTGCTTTAACATCACACCAATCTTTCTTAGAAAATGGATCAACCACTTTCTTCTTGCCTGCCCTTTGGCTGTCTTTCGTAAGACGCCTGTTCTTGCCGACAGCCAGGGTAGTGCCTAGAGAGCCAAAAAGGAGGGTCACATCTCAGTCTTTTCCTCACGAGGTTTATATGAGGCATTAACATTATAGAGTGGTTTTGAATGTTGTGCTTTTAGAAGGACTTAGCTATGTCAGGCCACGCTCCAGCCACTGCCTAGTGACCTGAACATCAGAAATAAGGCTCTGTGTGCTCTCTGGGGTTTGTTTGGGGCCTTTTGATAATCCTCAACTCTCCACCAGGAACTGTCCTCAGTTCACTGAGTGAGCTTGTTTCTCCACAGCCAGGGGAAAAGGGGCTCCTGCCCAGCTTTAGTTCTAAATTACTAAGTGCAATCATGGACACCTGCCAGGGGCTGTGGGAATCTCCCTGATTTCTATCCTCCTGGACAAAAACTCCTTCATTAGGTATTGCTGGATTCTTTTTTTAAAAAAATGTTTTTTTTATTGATTTCAGAGAGAAAGGGGGGAGAGAGAGAGAGAGAGAGAGAGAGAGAGAGAGAGAAACATCAATGATGAAAGAGAAACATTGATTGGCTACCTCTTGCATGCCCCCTACTGGGGATTGAGCCTGCAACCTGGGTATGTGCCCCTGACTGGAATCGAACCCAGGACCCTTCAGTCCACAGGCTGATGCTCTATCCACTAAGCCAAACCGGCTAGGGCTATTGCTGAATTCTTGATATAATTATTACACATGGATAATAGTTATGAAAGTGAATGAAATCAGTCTTCACTGTCAGTAAAACACAAATACCACAAAGACCAAACTCCTTAATTCCTCAATGTAAAGAGAAATTTCTTCCTCATTACAGCAGCTGATGAAAACATTGACTAGTTTAGGTTTCCAAAAGGCAAGGAAATAAAACTGAAAAAAGAGAGCCATAACAATATGAAATAATGAGTAACCCCACAATCATGTATCTCAGACAGACCAACAGGACCACAGAATTGAACAGACACACACTCTCCTATGCTCATTCTCTCTTCAGAGTCTGACCCCTGACCCCGACTACCCCACCACCCCCGTGTTTCTCCCCAGGTTGGCCTCACTAGCAGGTCTTAGATGAAAAGACTTAGCTCCTTACACATCAGAATCTAGTCTCTAAAAGTTAGTCCATCATAAATCAGTCCACCACTTCTATTTCCTAAATTTGACAATTTTCCTACCTCGTTCTTAAGAGATTTTTCTATTTACAATGAAAGAAGTCTTCTTACAGACCAAATGTCACCAGCTACACAATCAGCCACTTCATGGTTTTAGCGGGCTATCACTTGTAGCACCCAAACACATTTTGACTGCAAATGATTAATTGCAGAACAAAAGCCGCTTCCGTTTGCAGAGCCTCTCCCCCAGGCCGCAGGGGAGTGGAAGTGGGGAGGTGGGGGGTCCCTGGACTTGCCCTGGAATGCATGATCAGTTAAAGCCAATCACTCTGCACTTGGTAGACGAAACACCCTGAGCCGCCCGGCGATTTAGGTGCGGAGTGAAAGGTAACAGCATTGCATTTCCTTGTTCAGGGAGAGGTAGGTGTCTGGGAGACAGATTGGAAACTGAAGGCGGCCCTGTGTCATAAATCTGCACATTTAATTGCAATGCACGGCTAGTCTTTGGAGGGCCTTTCCAATCCTGATAATGAAGACATGCATGTGCTCGTAGACGCCAACTCCCCCCTCTTTGATTTTGAAATCTGCACCACCTACCAAGTCTCACCAAACAACGAGAGCTGATCAGAGGCTCTTTGCGCAGCGACTAAAACAAAAGGGTGAGGGAACAGGGGAGATTGTGTGGAGCAGGCAGCCTTTCTGGCGCCCCTTAAATCATACTTCCCGGGCAGACCCCTATTCCATCTAGTCTATGCCCAAGGCAGGAGCTGTCAGGAGGCCCACAGATAAGCAATTTAGAAATATTCTAGCTGAATGAAGGAGACTGACTTTGGGTTTCCACTGCTGTCTGCCAAGCTAGGGAAATAGAGTGCAGACAGATGCTCTCTAAGGTTCTTATTTGAGCTCCAAAGAGGTTTGAGGCTTGGCACAGCCATGAACCCCAAGGATCTTCACTTTCTTTTCTTTTTAAGACAAATTGAAAGTAATACAGTTAAGAACAGAGAAGGTGATTGTTTTACTCCATTGACTAATCTTTCTTGTCCGGAACATGTCTATTCTTTTTAACAAAGCTCTTAAGATTTTAAATCCTTGGAAAAAAGCAACCCATATGGGATGTATTTGGGGAATTCTACCACCAAAATCCAAATAAATAAGATCTCTCATCTATCAGCAGCAGACAGAAAATTCTGTAATCAATTTCAACATGGTAAAAGAAATTACAGTGATTGTTTATTTGTTCAACAAATGTTAATTGAGCACCTACTATGAGTAAGGACATAAAAGGTGCTCCAGAGAAAATGAAGTAGAAGACTTTGCTTATAATTTATTGATTTATTAACTGCCTGTAACTAAAAGAATGAAAAAGAAATCACTAGTGCTAAAATTGAAGAGACAGAATTTTAGAGGAAAGTCAGCTCACAGAGATTGGGAAAAACTTCATGAAGGAGACAGTATGTGGTCACTAGATTAAATTCTTCCAGAATAGGGTTTCATAGCTTATACAGCAGTTAAAACATACTAGTAATAGGTATTTTAAAAGAATCTGTTTAAATCAAGCTGATTAAGCTGCAAATTTATATTATGGGAATGCAAAATGCAAATGCAGGTGAGGCTGATGTGGACTGAGCACCCAGAGAGGGAAACAGAAAACACAGCAGTTAGGCTGGCCCCTCAGATCTCACTATGTGATTCTTCCAAAACGTGTGTTGAGCCTCCCAAGTCCAGGCCTTTGCCTTGTGATCTCTAAGAATGTACTTACTCCTTTCTTCTCTAAGTAGCTGAATTCATCAGTTCTGTCAATGCCCAGCTCATTTCCTATCTAAAATCACAGTAAATCAGGGTTGGAAGAGACCTTCAAGATCACCTAAGTGTAGCAGTTCCTAAACTTGACTGAGAATGTGACGAGATCTGCTGGGGAAGTATCCTTCTCCCTCCCACCTACAAAGCTTACCCTGGGATTATGATTAAGTTTGTGCACATTTCCACAAGGCTTTCCAAGAGATTTGGCAGATCTGCCACATTTGCAAGCCACTGATCTCCAACATTTCCCCAGTGGCTCCTGAATCCCCTCTACAACTTTCTGCCTCGGCTGGTCCTGTGTATGACTAGACATCTTCCTAAGACCCTCCCTGGCTTTCAGATTGCTTTGGGATCACTTGTCCTTCAAACTCTTACACTGCTGAGGATCTTCAATGCACACTTTAAATCACTTTGTTCTATGTTATGAAGTCCTTTCTACATCAATAAACAATTACTAGGCTCTGTGCTGAAGAATGAACCATAGAAGACAGAACAAGGAATGGGTTTATATTGAATAGGTGGGAAAATACACACAATTGTTAAAAAAACAAGTTGCAATGAACTGCTAAAGGATGGAAGAAAAGTATGTTGTTAGAGACCAGAAGAAAGGGTAGTTCTACTTAGAGGCAACTCAGAAAATTTCTATTACAGCTGGTTTTGGAGATAGTCCTTAAAGAATGACAATATTTTGACCAACAGGAAATAACCAGGACAGTGCAATGTAAAGAAATTATCCAATGAGAATTCACGGCAAGAATGTGCAGGTGTGAGAAACAGTGAGTTGTCATGGTAGGTACATGCGGGTTGAGGATATAGAAAATGAGATTGGAAAGTGAATTAAGTGAAAAATTTTAGAGGCTCATGCTCTAATTTTGGAGAGAATGTGGAAAACTTGAAAGAGCTCAGGCTTTAGGGTCAATTAAGACCTAGTCCTTTCCCCCAATACTGTTGCTTACTAGTAAAACTGTGACACCGGCAAATTGTTTACTCTCTCCTGTGCTTACCTATGAAATAGCAATACATCTTCTTTTTTTTCACAATTTTTAAAAAAATATATTTTTATTGATCTCAGAGAGGAAGGGAGAGGGAGAGAGAGATAGAAACATCAATAATGAAAGAGAATCATCAATCGGCTGCCTCCTGCAGGCCCCCTAGTAGGAATCGAGCCCACAACCCCTGGCATGTGCCCTTGACCGGAATCGAACCTAGGACCTTCAGTCCACAGGCCGATGCTCTATCCACTGAGCCAAACCAGATAGGGTGCAATACACCTTCTTTTCAGGACTGTTCTTTCAAGGACCCAACAAGTTAATGAATATAAATACCAACCTTATACATATATGGCTAATTCTCTTCCCTTTATTTCATTAGTAATAGAAAACAACAGAACAGGTTTGAAGAAATAGATGTGATCTAACTTAGGTTGTAGAAAGACAACTGGATACAAAAGAATATTGAAGAGGAAACAGAAAAACTATAGGCAGAGAGAACAGGTAGGAGGATGTTTTAATAATCCAGGTGAGAGATGGATTAGGGCAAAGCCACTGTAAAAACAGGGTCAAGCAGAATATCAACTGAGGAGGCAAAAGTAAAAAATCAGCAACTGGTGGGAAGTGAATCTTAGAGCATTAAAAATGATTCAGGTTTCTAGCCTGTCTCTTGCTACTAGGAAGATAGTGGTGCAATGGAAAGTTAGGGGACCTAAGAAGAGTAGGCCTCAGAGGGGACAGAATAAATTCTTACTGGGATGTACTGAACTGCAGGTGAAGGTTGGGCATCCTATGGGAAGGTCTGGTGTGCTTTAGGAGATTTGGGTCTGAGAATTAGAACTAAGAGGTTGGCTCTGGGTAGGAAGACTCAGGAGGCCTTGGCAAAGACGTGATAGAGGGAGCTGTGAAAATCAGTGGAACTAGCTGGGGAGAGGGTATCGAGCAGAGAAGAGGAACAATGAGATCTGAACCTTGGGGGAAGGTTACTTAAGGAAAAGAAGGAAAAGAGGAGCTAATGAAGGAGATGAAAGAGAGTGGTCACCTTCACAGAAACATACTCAGAATACTATGAGAGCCATGGGGCATTTCAAGATGGAAGAAACTATCATCAGAGTCAAAAGCTAGTAGTGTTAAGGAGTTTGACTTCACAATTAAGAAAGGTGGCAAAGTCTCCTAATGGTCTCAACATCCTTTTCCTCCTGCTGCCTCTAGTAATAGAAACCATGAGTCTTTGGCTGGGCACATGGCTCCCAGATAAGCCTACATTTCCTGGGCTCCCTTGTGTATGGCCATGAGACTCAGTTTTGCCCAATGAAATGTGTGTATTTTCCAGGCCACATGTTTAAAAGGAAAGGGTGTGCCCGCCCCTTCCTACTGGCAGGAACTTAGCAGTAATGGTGCTGGTGGACGTGATGTGAGCCATCTTCAACTTTGTGAGTAAGGACTTCATCTTAATGATGGCTGCCACAGGACAGAAGGAACTTGAGAGCCTGACATTCAAACAACTTACACTCAAATTATTATGCAAAAGTATATAAAATATTTCTTGTGTTAGCCCTATTGGGGTTGGCTCAGTGGTTAGAGTGTTGGACTAAAGAATCTTGGGTTCCATTCCAGTCAAGGCCATGTACGTCGGTTGCAGGCTTGATCCTCAACCCGAGTCAGGACACGTGTGGGAGGCAACCAATCGATGTGTCTCTCTCACATCGATGTCTCTCTCTCTCTCTCTCTCTCTCTCTCTCTCTCAAAATCAATGGAAAAATATCCTCAGGTGAGGATTAACAATAACAAAATTTTCTCATTTAAGCAACAGTTATTTTGGTCTTTGTTATGGCAACTAAGGCTTTGTCCTTAATGATACAGGAAGGACTGAGCTCTTGCTAAGGAAAAAGAAGTGAAGAAATGAACATAAACTCTTCTTTTAAGAAGTCAAAAGGAAAAGGAAAGCGAGAGAGAACAATAGTTTCCACAGGAAAAGGACTCAAAAGAGGTGTTTTACTTTTTTAAAAAAATCAATGATTTTATCATTCTTACCATTTTAAAGTCTACCATCTCCTCTCCTTATTCATAGCATAGTTTTAATTTTGCAGAAGTAATTTTAAATTTACTGCTTGGGAAATAAGCAGGTTTTATTTTTCGTGATTATGATAATTCTGTTTATTAGTTAGCTCTTTGGGACATTTACTGTTTGTGGATTTGTACAGAGCTGCCTTCAAATGTGACTTGGGGAAATTCAAAGTTTTGCCAGTCAACTAGAGGGTGATTTGTATTATTAAAGGGGTCCCTTGAAATACGAAGCTTCTGAGCAGTTAAGTGTACACAAACCATTTAACCACATAAGAGAGGGCCAGGGAAGGGAAAGTTAACTTGTGAGAAGTTACTGTAATGATCATGTTTGCATGTCAGCAGGAAAGCAGATTTCAATAAATAAAAATGTTAGTTCATGGAATTTTTTCCAGGAATAACTTTCTCATCTGAAGAGAAGAATTCCTACATCGTCTACACTGCAATCAATTGCCCCTTTGTGGGCTGAGTGATGGTCTCTCTAAGTCCCCAACTCCTGCTCCTAAAGTGACCTGAGCAACAGGGAGCTCTGAGAACAGCTTTTGGGGTAACCCCACAGCAGCTCTGAACCATCTGCTGTCAAGGGAATGGCAGTTACATAATTAACCATAATAGCTGCAAATGATATAGTTACAACAAAAACCCTGTTGGTATTTAGCTGAACTAAAAAAAAACAATGGTGTAAATTATAGCTATGTGTATAATAAAATTTCTTATTTGCATTTCACATAAAATTCACCAAGCTCCTTATTCACTCATTACTCACCCATTATGGGTTTTTTAAATGGCACTTTGAAAGTTTGCTTTGGCTCGGGGTGAATTATTTGCCAAGACTTTATTCCTGGAGTCATGGCTCCTTGGGGACTTCTTTACCTTTTGGCAAATTCATAGCTCATTTTGTGGGTGGTAGCGGTTTGTGGCCACTATGTATGCATGTGTGGTCATATGTGGGGAGTAGTCTTAGGATATCCTAAATAGTGGAACATTTCATAAGGAAGAGTCTTATATCCCAGAGTAATTAAACAGAAAAAAGAAAAAGCAGAAAATGAGTAAAGCATAGTAATAAACATAGCAGCAACAATTAGGTTGGTTCCTTCCAATTATGCATGTGCTTGAATAATCGGCCGACTTAGTAGGTGGAAGAGATGTGCATTACAAATATCCAGGGAATGTTTGCATATCAAGAGGCACAAATACAAAAGTGCATGAGAAGGTGCAATTGAGGCAAAGCTGTTTCTGAGAATAAAAATCGCGATAAACTTTAAAAAGCCATAAGCGCAATGTTGGATACAGATGAGCAGAGGAAAGGATTTTTTTTTGCATGTACACTTTCATTAAAAAATGTGGTCTTTAGGACCAACATCAGTATTTTAGGGGAAGAACTGGGGGCATAAGACAAGGTAGCTGTAGACATTCACCAATTCCAAGAGGGCAAGGAAAATTCTCCCTCCCCAAACCTTCCCGACTCACTGCAAGACGTTAGCTTGAAATATCTTCCCTAATGAGCTCAAGACTAAAGGTAAAGAGTATTTCAGAAATGAAACACGGTTTATGGAATATTAGGAAAGTAGTTTCTAGATTTATAGAGATTTCAAGCTAGAAGAGATCATCGTGTACATTTAGTTGCGGCTTCCTCCCAACCTATACACTTTACAGATGTGATATGTCATTGGGTCCCCCAAGAAATAATAAATGACTGGCTGAATATTGTGTACCAAAATAATGGCGTAAGAACGCTGGTTTCTAACTCTCTATCTAAAGGTCTGTTTCACACCACTGAGCACACACTGCCTGTACTTATAAGGGGTAAGGGAAGGGCCTGGTACATTTCACTGGAGGATGAGTTCCAAGACTAGGGGCTCTATGATAATTGGGCGGGTGACAGAAGGAAGATCTAGGGGTGGTGCATTATGCATTTGTGCCTGGACACAGCCGTTTTCTATTTTGCCTAATATTGGCTTAAATGACAAGGAAAGCTTAATGCCATCAATATACCATCATAAAGTAGCTTGCTCTTCTCCTGGGTATAGTTAATCTGCAGGTAAACCATAGTGCTCACAAGGCACAAGAACAATGGGCGCTTTTATAGTCATTTGTGTGCTTAGAGGTTGTCCTGGGTCCCACAGCGGACAGTTGCTACCCTAACATGGAGCCGCATCAATGCAATTGTGCATTAGGCTAATGAATGTGTTTTCCTGGAAACCATGCTAAGCAGAGAAAGAAGTAAAGAATCTCCACCACCTGAAATTGACCTCAAGTGGCTCAAAGTAGTTTCAATACTTCCATTCCATTTAGAGGCGATTCTGTCCCTTTAAAAACACTATTATTGATCCTTCATTTCCCCCAATATCTGGGGTTTTAGTTGGGTTTCAAATAGATCTAAAAATCAAGTGGGTGCAACTTCTCCTGATGCGATCCGAACCATTGTTTTCTTTTTCCTCATACATACAAGCCATACGGTTTTTATTTGAATTATTTTTTTTTGAGGATGACTTTGTACTATGTTATGTTACCTCGTGACATTTAGTGTTGTTGGGATTTATTGGATTTCTGGGAATAGTATAATAAAAAATGATAATATCAAACATCATTAATTAGGTGTTAAACAAAGTAATCATATTGTTTCTTATTTTAATTACAATAGAATTCAAGTTGATTTGCTTATTTTACCAGAGTAATATGTGATTCCAAACTGTTTAAAATCTAAAATCTTTACCAGACAGAGGACAATTATAAAAAAATCCGTACTTCTCAAGAAAACCCGGGTCATTAATCAATTTGTTTAACTAGCTGAGCACTAATAAACATAATGTGCTAACATCTCTTAGCAAATAGATTTTTGTAAACAAGCTGCTTCCAAAAATATTTTATGAGGCATCGTTAACATTCGGAGATGCTGCTGTTTAGGCTGGAAACCTCGGTGATCCATCTCGCACGGCGCGGCTGGAATGAAGAGACCCCTGGAATCGCTCAGTGAGAACTGGAGAGGGGCCTGGGAAGTCATGACCCTTGGAAGGTGTTGGTTTACAGAGTGTGAAGTGGGCAATTCACCAGCTACACCCAGGAAGCGGTGCTGCAAATGCCTGCGTCTAGGAGTCAGAGGACGCGTCATGTTAAAGGACGCCGGCCACCACCCCTGCAGACCCACAACTTATCGGGTCTAACTTTAGTGACAGGGGAAAAAACTTCTTAAGTTAGAATACACTTGCATATTTTAACTGAAGAGTATTATAATGAAAAGCAATCAATTACCCTCTCAGTTGTTTTTGGTTTTTTGGACCATTTTAGGGCTCCATCCTCAAGGGCAAATTCAGTAAGGACGATGCTCAACATGTGAGGCACAAAATCTTAAGCAAAGGCCATACATTCAGAGCCCACTGCTGGTTTCCTGGCTGTCAGGTGTGGACGTGGGGAGGGAGAGGAGCTTGGCGGTACCACTTTCCTATGAAGCTCACAAGACAGAATTTATTCCTTGGAAGCGGAAAGGGTTAAATAAGCGGCTACAGGGCAAGAGCAAATGAGGTAGGTGTCAAGGTTTTTAGAATTTTTTTTCATGTTATTATCAATGATCTTTTTCTTTAAAATGTCACTTAACTATTTCTCTGCTTCCGCTTCTCCATATCATGGATGTAATAATGTTAATTCCCATGTTCCCAAAGAGGCAATGGTGGGAAGATAATGTTGATAAACATTTTTGAAGCTCTTTGACTTCCTTAGAAAGAAAGCAGTCTTTTGAAAAGAGAAAATATTTAGATACTCAGCAATACTGGGTCAAAAATCTCTAACTTTTGATCACTTTAAAAAATAGCTTTTTAAGGTGAAATATATTAGTGTATTGTGTGCGCGTGTAGATATATTATGCATATGCTTTTTCTCTGATTACAAAGTAAAGAACAAAAGCACCGAACGTAGGAATTTTAGGTCTCAATTTTAGTGAGATATAGATGCTTTAGTTAAATGAATCATTTCCCTTAATTTGTAGAATTTTTTTTGTCTCCTTCCGCTCTACTTTGAGTGACACTCTTATGCATCTGTTCTGCAGGGGTAGTAGCAAGACCTGTTTGAAGTTTAAATCCGTGACACCCTCTGTAGAACAGTGGCAACCTGATCAAAACAGTGATCAAGCAGAAATGCTCTTTCTCAGAATGAACACACACATGCGCGCACACACACACCTCCCTGCATTCAGAGCCCAGGTTTTCCTTCTACCCCCAACTAATAAAATCAGGAGGCTGCAATGAGGGTTGAGCGGCAGGCAGTTTGATGTCCTCAGCAGGATACGGGGAGTCAGAAGTGGCGCTGTAAATCCAGAGCGGGGCTTCAACACTGTGTTAAGTGTGGCCCGAGTCTCAGAGATTTCCCTTTGATGCAAGTTCAGTATATTAATGGGAAAAGCATTCACTTTTATTTGTCTGTACTGTCTGCGACAGCAAGGCTGCCTCATTTAGCCTGGGCCAACATGAAAATACGCAGAGAAGCAATCTGTTGCAAATTAGCACAGCTCCCCTTTCATTTACTAGCTAGTAATTGGAAGGGGTTAAGAAAGTGTAACTTATCGGACCACGTGAGGGTATCTGCTTGTGCGGACAGCAAGCCTCCCCCGAATTGCCCTAGGAGCCCTGAGGCAATAATCCTTCCTCATGGCCACTTGGCCTGAAAGACAACACTGACGCGTGTGAAATGTGTGGCTTTGCTAGGTCTGAGGAGGCAGTTTCCTGGACTCCCCAAGGGGGTATTTGTGACTCTGTCGGAACTTACCTTTCTTTAGATATGTTTTTACTTTCCCGTTTCCAAATCGTCTTGAAGTCACTGCAGAACTCGTACCACACCATAAACACGTAGTTTGGAGTGATCTCTTTCTCACCAGACTTTGGCTTCATCCCAAAATATCCCACTGTCGTTTCAAAACTGCAACAGGCAGGAAGGGAAAACAGAGGGAGGGAGAGGGTGAGAAACTGTCAACACCATTAGGGGGGTGGGGGGCCCTGGGGGCAGTTTCCCACTTCTCCACTCTCTGTCTCCATTACTGTGGTTTATCCTAAACCCCAGAAAACCCATTTGCTCAAATCCACTTTCCAAGAAATTCAATTTGACTGGGGATACTCCTAGTCATATCTTATCCATGTAAAATCCAGCATGTTTAAGCCCGGGGGGTATACAGGTAAAACTTTTTGAGTTTGTTCTTCATCTCCAATCTATGTCATGTACCTGCTCTTCACTTGAAGTTTAATGATGACGGGGAACACTGCTGGCATACTGACTCTGTGGCATGAAGCAGTGGTCAGTTAGAGAGCCCAGTGGGAATAATTAATCTGTTGAGTGTTTCATGGAAAATCAAGACTGTTCTCTCCTATTCTGGTACCCTCTGGCGTTGTAACCTGGGGCCGATCACTCAGCATCAGACTCAATTTTCTCAAGGGTAAAATAAGGGACTGAACCTCTATGATCTTTAAGAAGGCTACATTTTTAAAGATTTATATGATACAAGAATACAGACCACCAATTGCACAAAAGTATATGTACAGTTGAGGGCATAGCAAGGTTTGGATAGAAAATCATCTTTGATCTTAATAAATGATCTCCAATCTGGACCAGGTTTTGCAAAGTAGATTCCCAGATATCACTAAGAGCCTCCTGACCTACCCCATGGACTCTCACACCAGACTAGCCGGGCCTCCCAAGCAGCCCTTCTTGGAGGCACTAGCTTTGCAGCAATTTATAGCTCTGCACTCAATCTTTCTACCCAGCCGCCCCCACCCACCCCAAGCCTCACAAGCTCATTTGCCATGAGCAAGAACACTTAAATAAATGGCTCCCTTTTCTAGGGTGTTGGAAACTAATCAAAGCAGGAATGGCTGGCCAGGTTTATGGCTACTCAATGCTCTATCATCTGTTCAGACACAGCATTTTTTTTGTGGCCATCCTGAATACTGAGTTCCTAATGGAACTCTATTCAATGGCGATTGTAAAACCCCGAAGCCCCGTTACTATTACGGAGCATACTTTCATCTCGTTCTCAGTTATTGGCCAATATGTATCTCATAAGATTTTACCACAGTTCACAGATGAACTGTTAATTGATTCCATGGCTATGATTAGGCGAGATCCAAGCGGGGGCTGCAGCTCTGAGTCCCATAAATTCTTTGTGCTTCTGTAAATAATAAATCTGTTTTTAATGCAAATTAAAACTACTGGTCAGGGAATTTTGGCTCCCAGTTATTAAAAGACTGGAAGTGTATAAGTGGAGAAAGGCAACAACTGCAGTAATTTCTTAAGGGACTCTCTTATAATACCAAACATGCATATTTTGGCGCAAAACCAGCAATGGAAGAAAGTAGCAATGTCCACTTTCACTCAGGCGGGACCCATTTTGTGGCAAGCAGAATACTGATAACACCAAAGCGCACTCTATGGCATCTAGTTTTATTTCATTCAAAATGAAAATTATACTAATGTAGCATGGACATGCATTGTAGAGAGTTTTGTGAACTATAGGAACCGGCCATGGTTTTCTTACAGAGTCCTGGGGCTTTCGAATTGGAAGAGACTTACATGTCAACTTGTCCAATGTTCTCATTTTACAGATGAGGAAACAAAGACCTGGAAAGACTGAATGTCCCTTTTTATTGGCAGCGTTGGGCTAATCTTGGGCCTCCTGATTCTCAGGGAAATGCTTTTTCCTCCCTCCGTCCCTGTGGCTCATGCTCGCTGACCCGGGCATTCAAGAAATACAACAGTGCCCCTCCCCCCCATTTCTACTTTAGACACAGTTGCCCCTGTATCTTCCATAATGTGTGTTACCCCCAGCAAAGCAAATCATTATTTTCTTCTCTTCCAGATGCTCACCTCCTATACAGAACCATATTTCTTTGTGCATCAATAGAGAGGAGAAAGTCTTCCACGGTGAGTTTTTAGGGGAACAAATGGTCTTCCTACAGCCCAGCACGACACAGTGAAGAGCACAGAGCCCCAGTCCTTGCTTCTCAAATCACCCCCACACCTGGAGCCTTATTGGGAGTCTCGAGTGCGGGACCAGGGCATTGCACGCACTGGTGCAGTTGCAGAGAATGGCAGCTCTGTTTGGGGGCTATCGCAGAGCTTGAGGAAAGCATGCCATCATCCTGCGGCCTCGCTTTCCCCAACTCTGAACTGAAGCTAACCATGTACCTCCCCCTCTCCCCTGGGAGCTGTGAGGTCCTGCTTACTCACCCTCAGAGGGGGCGAAAACTAAAGGAAAGGCAGAACTTGAGCATTTCCCCGCTATGTGCTTTGGGAACTAAGAAGGCAAGCGAGCCTCTTCAGAAGAACCAAAGTAAACAGAGTTGCAGAGAATGGCCTGGCCTTGGCACCGCAGCTGTGATGGAGAGCAGCTGCTCCGACGTGCGCCTTGTTTGAATTCAGTGCTCTTCCTTTGCCCAAGGAAAAGCTAAAAGCTGGTCTATGAACCTGCAACTACCTGATAAAGTCTAGGCCACTGTCCTCCCAAGCAAAACTCTCTTCCTTTCAAATTCAATTTTGATTCACAGAAGACGGATGATTGAAAACCTTCCGAAATTTGGGCATGAAAATTATAGATCTTAAGCAGTCAGGAGAATTTTCTTCAACAGACGAAGGGGCAATCATGCTTTCCGAAACTTTTATTTGCCAGCAGATGACTCTAAATTAGCTTTCGACTTCTAAAAAGTGGGTGGATTTCTGATCATGTTTCACATAACTTTTTGACTTCACTCTAAACGATTCCCTGACTCCTTTTCTCCCTGCTACAATTCCTCCTCTCATCTGTGTCTTTACAATTCAGCTAAACATTTCTAAAGTGCAGACGATGATTCTATCAAAGAGCCCGTGGCCAACTGAACGGTTTTACTTCTGCAGCGCGGAGAGGCCAGAGCGGAACACACCCACTTACTGTTTGACATGCGTGCCTTCAGAAACTGCTTAGGAAAAGCAAATATTCCTTCGCCTCAGAGTAAATTGTTTCTCTTGAGAATAAAACATGAGAATTTCCTAAATCTCACACGAATATTGCAACACTGACCACCAACCTCCTTAAAGAGGGCAACCAAACAACTGTGGTTTCTACATTAAAGATGGGATCGGACATATTTCATGTATGACATGAAAGCTAGACTACCTTCACCACAAAGTCACGGAAAACGCTGACAACCAGAATTTATGGCCCCCCTCAGCATAGCTAATGCACAGCAGCAGCTTCGGCCCCTCGGAGGTGGGCCCCCGTTCCTAATGCAAGAATCTTAAAGAAGTATTAGAAGTGACAACCACCCCAGAAACTGAATTTCTGTTTGGCCTGATACTCATGTGCCCTAGTTGAGGGTCTCTTTTATGCATGCTGATTATTTCTGTAACACAGACGCAGTGCTTCTACACACGGAGGACGGGAAGCTTCCTGTAGGGGTAAGGCCAATACAGGGGCACAGAAATACACACACACAACCAGGTGACTGTCTTCATTGTCAAAGATTATCATGTGAAGATAAAGTCACGGTTCAAGAACATGTCTGCACTTAGGAAAATGCAGGGTTTGCCATCACCTCGCTCTCATCTGCATTTTAATTTTATTGGCGAGTACAGTGGAGAGCAGGGCAGGATGTGGGACTTGTCAAAGCAGAGCAGACGGCACCGGTTCAGTCTTTCAGAGCCCCCCGGGAGGAGAAAGGCTCATTTGTAGAGTTTGTTCATTTGCATTTAGTGAACTCCTCTCCTCGCGTATTTGTAAAGCCCATTTTTTCCCATATGTGCCTCTTCCTGCTCTTACCTCTTATTTAATTTTCTAATACTTTTAGAAATGTACCAGCAAAATTTATCTCAATTTTCTGAGCTGAATATGAGAAAGCCTCAGTATATTCCCATTCCTCCTCTAAGAGGGAGGAGTAGCCACACTGACTAGCCTGGCCAACTGATAAAAAGAAAACCCCTCTGGGGGCCACAGCTGGTGATTATTGGCCTCTACCACTCTGATGGCCATTGAGAGAGAGAAGAGCAAATAAGAGGCGTGAAGTAGGAGAGAGCTTGAATAGGAGATCTCTGAGGTCTCTGACCAATTCTGTGGGAGTTTTCCATATAGAGGTCATTCCCTTCTCTCTCCCCACAATGTCCTCTAGGCTCTGAGGAAAGACACAGTAAGCCTCTTAGGTGTTTGTAATAACTGGTTGAATCTAGTTGTAATGCTAAGAAGGATTACGTTGTTCCTGACTCCCAGGAAGCGGTTCAGGAGCAGAGTGATGGAGGAGAGGCGAAGAGATGGAAATAGCATCATGACATGGGAGGCAGGCGAGTCACTTTTGAATGATCTCCTCCTTTTTTTAAAAAAAAATCTCTTGCTTCTTGAGGAAAAATATTCCCAAGTCCTGTCACAGTGTTTTCACTCCAGCTCTCCACCGGCTGTTATTGTTCATGGAAGCATAGTCTTAACAAATGGGGCCAAAAGAATCGTCAGTCAGACATTATGTGGATGAAACAAACCAGTCACAAAAGGAAAAGTACTGTATGAGTCCACTTACAGGAGGTCACTAGAGCAGTCAAAGTCACAGAGACAGATATTAGAATGGTGGTTGCCAAGGGCTGGGGGAAGGAAATGGGGAGTTAGAGTTTAATGGATCCAGAGTTGCCTTTGAAGAAAATGAAAATTTCAGGATATAGATGCTGGTTATGGTTGCACAGCAATGTGGAATGTACTTAATGATAATAATTAATAATAACAATAAAATGGCTAGTAAAAGAAAGAGCTGGGGCCAAGTTAGAGCTGCTTACCTTTTCTGTGCATTCTCCAGGTGACTTTCTTCCATTTTATGCTCTTTTTTGGCTGTAAAAGAGAAATAATTATGATGAAAACAGTATTTTTTCCCATCATATTTTTGCATAATATTCTAACTGTGATTATACCCATTCATTATAGAAATAAGCCCAAATTCAGCGGTTGGCAGCTCCTACCACACGTACTGGAAAAGGCACTCAATTCACTACATTTATCACCACTACATTCTTTTTCTTAAAATCCTCAACTGAGGATGTGCTTAGAGAGAGGAAGAGAGAGAGAGAGAGAGAGAGAGAGAGAGAGAGAGATATGAGAGAGGAACATTGATTGGTTGCCAGCCCAGGTATGTGGCCTGAGGACCGAGAACCTTTTGGTACATAGAACAGGGACAACACTCATCATGCTCAACCAACTGAGCTAGACACCATTGCTTTCTTGATAATAGCTATAGCTATCAGCAAGGGGTGTGTGTGTGTGTGGGGGGGGGGGCATCTAATTTACGTTCTCCCCGGGGCACTTGTGAGAGTGAAAGGAGGTGGCAGTAATAATTGCACCAGGATAAAGTCATACATGGGGACCATCCTGGCCAGGTTGGAACAAGTGGTCACCTGGCTATGGTTGGCCTCTTTGTGAGCCTTGGCATATGCTCAGCACTTCCCCTCCTCTCCCAAACATTGCAAACCCAGTGCCATTTGCAGTGCTGCTTAGATTCAAACAAATTAATTGAGTCCTTGCACACACTCTCTCTACACTCACAGGCCCCATTGACAGTCTGGGGAGGCCTACGATTTCCTTTCTCAGAATAATGTTTTTAAATGCATTGAAAATAATACTTAAGATTATTAAAGAAATCTGTGATAGTGAGATACAATTCTGAATTTAAAGATTAGGAACCCATGCTCTGACATCAATGTGCGAGAGAAACATCGATCAATTGCCTCCCATATGCACCCTAACCGAGTATCGAACCTACAACCTAGGGATGTGTCCTGACCGGGCATCAAACCTGCAACCTTTTGGTGTATGGGACAATGCTCCAAGCAACTGAGTCACCCAGCTGAGACTTATCATTGATTTTAAAATGTAAATGTTATTAAGTTATTCCCATGCTTAAAATCTTCCAACAACTTGCCATCATCCTGGACATAATGGTTTAAAGTCTTCACAATGTCCCAGAAGGCCCTGCAAGTCTGCTTTCTGGCTCCTCTGTGACATTACTTTTTTTTTTTTTTTGTAAATCCTCACCTGAGGATATTTTTCCATTGATTTTTAGAGGGAGTGGCAGAGAGAAGGAAAGACAGAGAAAAACATCAATATGAGAGAAACACATAGATTGGTTGCCTTTTGCACGTGCCCCGACCAGGGCCCGGGTCAGCAAGAAGATTGCAACCGAGGTATGTGCCCTTGACAGGAATCAAACCCGGGACCCTTGGGTCCACAGGCCAATGCTCTATCCACTGAGCCAAACTGGCTAGGGCTGTGACATTACCTCTTCTTTTCCATGCTCATTCCTTTCCAGGCTGGCTGGCCACCTTGCTGATGCTTGAGCACACTGAACACATGCACTTGCCTTTCCACCTCCCTGGGACACTCTGCCCACACTCTCTGCATGACTGGCTCTCTTACCCCAATAGGTCTCAGCCCAAATATCACCTTCCCTCACCTCATTCAATAAAAGATCATCCCTTGCCATGCATCCTCCCCTCCCCTACCTCCTCATGTTACCTTTTCCCCCATAGCCATCATCTACCTGATGCACTAATTCATTTGCTCATTTGTTTAATTATACGACAACTGAATGTAAGCTGCAGGAAAGAAGCAACTTCACCTGGCTTGTTTTTTGTTGTGCCTTAAACATGGAAAGTGCCTACATATTAAATCATTTATTTTAGCTTAAAAATGTATATATTGACCCTTGCTGGTGTGGCTCAGTTGATTGGGCATCAACCTGTGCACCGAGAGGTTGCTGGTTCGATTCCTGGTCAGGGCACATGCCCGGGGTTGTGCGCTTGATCCCCAGTAGGGGGCATGCAGGAGGCAGCTGATGGATGTTCTTCTCACATGGATGTTTCTCTCTTTCCTTTCCTCTCTCAAAAATCATAAACTATTCTTTAAACAAATGTATATGTTGAATATAGGTTGCTTAAAAAGAGATATACTAGGATTCCTAAACTTAAAGCATTATATTTAGAATATTAACATAGGCTAAAGAAGGTTGTGAGGATAAAGTTGTATACTATATTATCTAAGTCCAGTACATTTCACTTAACAAAAATAATTTTTCACATTGACACTAGAAGCCCAGTGCATGAAATTCATGCACTGGGTAGGGAGGGGGGGCGAGGATGTCCCTCAGCCCGGCCTGTGCCCTCTCACAGTCCAGGAGCCCTTGGGGGATGTCTGACTGATGGCTTAGGCCTGCTCCCCCCAGGGATCAGGTCTAAGCTGGCAGTTGGACATCCTTAGCTCCCACCACTGCTGCTGCGCTCACCATCTATGAGCCCGGCTTCTGGCTGAGCGGCACTCCCCCTGTGGGAGCGCACTGACCACCAGGGGGCAGCTCCTGCATTGAGCGTCTGCTCCCTGGTGGTCAGTTCGCGTCATAGCGACCAGTCATTCCGCCATTCGGTCGATTTGCATATTAGCCTTTTATTATAATGGATGATTTGGCTTTGATAACTATACCATTTTAGGTAAAGCCATAGTTATGGGAATCTTTTGTGATATCATTTCCCCCCACCCTCTAAGCAGCAATCTCTGAATTAGTATGGTTCTTAGCCAATCAGATACAGAGAAGTGACCCATGTCTCTCATAGGTGACACCAAGTTAGTTCCCCCAAATGTGAAACAACCGAGTGGTTTGTTCTTATCCAGTGATTCTTAATTATGTGCCTAGTCAAACAAGAGGAAAATTCTTCCAAGGCCTGAGTGGTCTTCCTGGACACCTTTGCTGTTCTCTGTCACCAATGGTCTCTAACTGGCTGCTCCCATGCTGTGTTAAGTACACTATGGTCAAGCCGTCATTGCATATACATTTAGTGACAAGAAATATGCTCCCCAAACTGGATTAAGCATTAGATAAGCACTTGCAATGGCTCTATGAATATGGCTATCTGGGAGGAAAACGGCATCCAAATACAAAAAGAGGTATTACTAAGAGGCAATGCATATAGTACAATCACTGAGGGTTTGGGGGAAAAGAGTTCTCAGGAAAATGGGAAGAACCTAGAGATCTCAATTTTTCCCAAGCAAAGGGTCTACGCACAGAAAGAAAGGGTGGCCCCAGTCCATGGTATAGCCTGGAAGGTCTCCCAGCCCAAAATACTTCTCCTGCCACAATGTGTGACATTCCTAACCATGTTGTTATACATTTTAAAGTTTCAGACAAAACAGAAAGACATTACCTGTAAGGAAAATATTTAAAGACTGGAGTCACATTCACAAATTCTAATACTTCCAACAAATAGGGCAACTACAGGCCAAGTGCAATATGCTGGTATTCTAAAATTTGACCCCTCGCTTCTCAATATTGGATCTGACACAGTTTCAGTCTAGGGAAGTCAGAGGGAGTGGTAGGGACATGGGAAGGCCATGCCCCATTCAAGGGAGCAAAGGCACTTGCCAGTGTTACCAGATCTCCTATCTTTCCAGGGAAGCTAAGATTTTTAAATGAATGTTCTCCGTTTAGAAAAAAAAAGTTTCAAGCACTCGGTAGGACAAAGAGTACATTCCTGTTGGCCATATCTCACCCTGTAAGCTCTCACTTAAGCCTTGAGTAGCTACTGATATATGGCATAGGTGGGTGTGTTCTTTCTTCTGTGTGCCAGATGGGTGCTGGGATTCCCCCACTGAAAAAAAGGCAGACAAAGGTCCCTAGAGAACTTTCATTCTGGCTGGGGAAGACAGACAATTAAACCCAAGAGAAGACGATCAGGTGTGAGCAATTTTTGATAAAGGGTAGCAAAAAAAAAAAAATCCAGAGCATGAATTGTTGCCTATAAAAGGAGACTCCATGTGGGTTACTGCATTAAGGGGTACCTGGGCAGCCAGAGCATGCTACAAAGGTATTGGGCACAAAAAAGGGACAATGTTTAATTGAAGATGATAAGTCTTAGATAAAAACTGTCCTTCCCTACAACTTTGGCTAGCAGTGGCCCTGATCTGTGTGTGGGATTTACCTAGGCTTCTATTCTACATAGCCACATGGATAGTAGTATTTAGGTGCTTCTTTTTCAGTTTAAACTTGGTACTACATGTGTGGTCGGGGGGAGGGCAGACTTCTTAGAAGTTTGGAGAAGTGGTCAGATACTGACACTGCACCATGGGAGAAAGAAATAACAGGCATCCCCAACCTTGCTCTTCTTTCTCCTCTTTCTTTCACAAAAAGGTGTCTCATTGTCTGCAATGAGTTAAATATAATTGTTTTCCAAGTTGGGGGACCAAAGAAGCTGCTTAGCATGCAGATAGTCTCACAGTTTAAGACAATAAAGAAATAAAGAAAAAATCAGAGTACTAAAAGTGAGAATTTTTGCTTAACATCAATTCTGTCTTCCAAACTCCTTTATGAAGGCTGCGTGTATACTGTGGTGATGTGAATGCCTGGAAGTGCTCAGAGAACGCTGAGTGGTAAGTTTGTATGATGACCTACCTACAGCATACGATACATGTTCTGTCATTGGTAGAACTATGTTGCTTTTCTTCCACTTTAATTTCCTCCAATAAAGAACAACAGTTATTTTTCATAATTCCATGTCACAGAGAGAAAGCAATATGGCTTCTTTAGAAGGTTTTTTGTTTTGTTTTGTTTAAGAAACTTTAATGTGGGTTTTATTTAATGCAGCCTTTACTGAACAAAGAACATTTGCTTTTGCATAAACCTTCAGTACCTTGGAACTTTGTTTCCTGATTCATTTCATGGCCATTGTCTCATTAGTTATCATAAAATTGCCCCACAAAAACAATTCTGAAATTCGTAAGTACTGTGGCCTACCAAGTGAAGCAGAAATGGCCCTTTTTATTCATTGGTTGTAGGCCCAAGGAATGCAATTCAGAACTCAAGATAGCTAAATGCCAAGTTTTAAGCCCAGCTCCGCTGCTCCAGTGTCATGGACAAGTTGCATGTATATCCCCTGTTCCAGTTTCTCTGCTGTAAAATGAAGATGTTAATTCCTACCTCCCACATAGTCATGAGAGCCACATGCAAAGGGAACAGTGCTCAGTTGCATCAGAATCTCTGCAGTCAGATCTCTGATGGTTCCACCTCACGCTGAGGCTAGAGGGGGTTCAAGCTTCCAATTGGACAGCTGCTTTGAGAGAGTTAAATGCAGGTGCAGGCTAGTGGGAAGAGCGTGGGCTTTGCATCAGGTGGACACGGGTTGAATTTCTGCTCTGCCATTTATTAACTGGAAGACCTTGGGGAAGTCACTTAATTCCATTGCGCCTTACCCATAAAACTGGAACAATAAGATCTACCTTGCAAGGTGGTTGTGACTATTGCATGTGCTGAACATGAGAGGTTAATGCAGTGAATAACATGCCAGGCCCTCAAAAACAGCAGCCATTGATTACTGATTGGCTGGAAGCAAATGCTGGGAATCACTATTCTGGCTCTCTGTCTTTGGGATGAATAATACAATATTTCAACCATAATGCTCTGTTCTTTCTTAAGAATGTCCACAGCCACACTCAGTGGACGATAATTTTGCTAGTGATCAGTTTCAAGTTAGACTGGGCATCCTCTGCTTAAAACCTGTTTTCCCTTTCACTCACAAAGCCAGTGTCCCTACCCTGGCTGCTAAGACTTTTCCACAGAAGCGTGTTCCCTGTCCCATCCCATCTTGTTTTATTTAATCCCCAGGAGTGAAAGAGAGTAACTGATTTATAATTTTTTTTTTTTTGCGGGGGGTGTAGGTGTGAGGGGACAGGTGCCTATGATTATTCTCACCTAATTCTTTTTCCCACTTAATGACCATTGAGTTACACAATCTCAGATCTGAATAAATTAATCACTTTCCCAATATTAAATGAAAGATAATGTTGCAGGAGTCTATTTCTAAAAGGTAAATTTTCTGAGCGCAAAGATTCCTCCTTTACGCTCTAGATCAGTGATGGTGAACCTTTTGAGCTCGGCGTGTGAGCATTTTGAAAAACCCTAACTTAACTCTGGTGCCGTGTCACATATAGAAACTTTTTGATCTTTGCAACCATAGTAAAACAAAGACTATTTTTGATATTTATTTTATATATTTAAATACCATTTAACAAAGAAAAATCAACCAAAAAAATGAGTTCGCGTGTCACCTCTGACACGCGTGTCATAGGTTCACCATCACTGCTCTAGATTCTATATAGTGACTTATTATAGGTTCCCTGCATGGCACAATAAATGCAGTTTTCTCTATTGACACTAAATTGTCAACTGAAAAGGCAAACTGACTGCAATCCTTATCAGAATACCAATGGCATTTTTCACATAACTATAATAATTAATCCTAAAATTTATATAGGACCATGAAAAACCTCATATAGTCAAAGCAATTTTTTTGTTTGGTTAATCCTCACCTGAGGGTATTTTTTCCATTGAGTTTTAGAAACAGTGGAAGGAAGGAGGAAGGCGGGGGGGAGAGAGGAAAAAATTGATGTGAGAGAGATCAAACCTGCAACCCATGTATGTGCCCTTGACCTGGGAATCAAACCTGTGGCCCTTTGGAGCATGGGCCAATGCTCGAACCACAACCATGACAGCAATGTGTTTTATTAAATAAATTTTAAAAAAATAATTTTTAGGCAAAGAGGGAGAGGGAGAGAAACACTGATGTGAGAGTGAAATATTGACTGGATGCCTCCTCCAGGGATGGAGCCTACAACCCGGGCATGTGTCCCAAACCGGCAACCCTTTGGTGCATGGGATGATGCCCAACCAACTGAGCCACACTAGCCAGGGCTAGCCAAAGCAATCTTGAGAAAAAAGAACAAAGTTAGAGATATCACACTATCTAACAGCAAACTATATTACTAGGCTAAAGTAATCAAAAGAGCATGGTACTGGCAAAAACCAGACATATACACTGAGTGGCCAGATTATTATGACCACCCCATCAGGACTTCGTTGGGCCACCTTTTGCCTTCAATACTGCGGCGATTCTTCTTGGCACTGACTCCACAAGATATTGAATATCTCTTGCCCCTTGCTTTTCTCCTTCCCAAACACCCCTACTGTAAAAGTCTTTTCTTTCTTCAAAACCCAAGTTTTAGAGTCACCTCCTCTGTGAAGCCCTCCGCATGGGCCTCATGAGCCACTCTTTCTGTGGAGCTGCAGTAGCCCTGTGCTCATGTCCATGGGACGTGGACCGAGACCATCTGCTGGCAGGTGGCTCATCCTACTAGACTCCATGCTTCTTGAGGGCAGTGGCCAAAATTCATTTTAGTGTTTCTCTCAACTAACACTGAGTAGGTCCTCCACTTATTTGACAAATGGATAAACCGACAGCAAGGGAACCACAGGAACAGAACCCTGTCCCTGCTCATTATCTCCCACTGGGGCACCAGAGCCCATTTGATGGCATAGCAATTTCTAATCTCCCATTTTCTTTTTGCAACAAAATAGTAGAGTCCAGCAGAGAGTATTCATTTTCATCCTGTTATATCCTGTTTTAGATTGATACTAGTGGTCCAGTGCATGGAATTCGTGCACGGGGGGGCGGGGGGGAGGAAGGGGCAGTGTCCCTCAGCCCGGCCTGCACCCTCTCCAATCTGGGACATCCCTCTCACAATCCAGGACTGCTGGTTCCTAACCACTCACCTGCCTGCCTGCCTAATCACCCCTAACCACTCTATATGCCAGCCTTCTCACCCCCAACTGCCCCCCGCCCCCGCTGGCCTGCTTGCCCCCAACTGCCCTCCCTTCCTGGCCTGATCGCCCCAACCACCTCTGCCTCGGCCTTGCCACCATGGCTTTGTCCAGAAGGACATCTGGAAGGTCTCCTGGTCTAATTAGCATATTACCCTTTCATTAGTATAGATTTATTAGTATAGATAAAGGCCTGGAGCATGGGTGGGGGCCGGCTGGTCTGCCCTGAAGAGGGTTCCAGATCAGGGTGGGGGTCCCCTTGGGGGGTGGGGCTGGCCTGGGCGAGGGCTGGGGCAGTTTACAGGCTGGCCACACCCCCACTGAGATGGGGGTCCCCACTGGGGGGCGTGGCCAGCCTTGGTGAGGGGCTGACGGCCATTTGCAGGCTGGCCACACCCCCATTGGGGTGAGGGTCCCCGCTGGGGGCGGGGTGGGCCTGGGCAAGGGGCTGATGGCCATTTGCAGGCTGGCCATGCCCCCATCGGGGTGAGGGTCCCCTTGGGGGGGATGGCCAGCCTGGGTGAAGGGCTGAGGGCCGTTTTCAGGCTGGCCACACCTCCTTCAGGGTGGGTGTCCCCATTGGGGGGCGTGGCCGGCCTGGGTGAGGGGCTTATGGCCATTTGGGGGCAGTTTGCAGGCCGGCCAACCCCCTGGCTTTGTCTGGAAGGTCTCCCAGTCTAATTAGCATATTACTCTTTTATTAGTATAGATGCTATTTAGATTGATATGTTCTAGGTGCAAATAACATTAACCTTTGCATTTCATCTGGTTCAGACTGAAATTTTAAAATACAGGGTAGGGCAAAAGTAGATTTACAGTTGTTCATATGGAAAATAATACAATTAATTGATAATAATAAAAGAATAAGCCCTGTGTTTTGCGTACTCACAACTGAAAACCTAGTATAGTAATTATAAAAAAATGTAAAGTTTTTATACATAAAATTAAACTTGCAGAAAATATTCAGACTAAAACTATTCATCATCTCAATATATTAAAATATCAAATTTTATCCTCAAGAAGGTGGCATTCATGTACTTGAAAGTGGCTGAAGGAGGAGGTAACTCTTCAAAGAAAGTGGGGGTTTATGCCAAACATAATTAAGCCATATTTACGGATACCTATTCGGGAGGTAGTAAATTGTGAAATAAGGGGAAGGGATAGAGGTTGGAATATCTTCCAAGTATTCTTTACACAGTCTATTACACTTTAATATACCATGGTTTATAGACCTGACATGGCTGGTATAAACCAACAGGACACACAGTAAAGATGCTGTTTTTATTACAGCTCTCCCAATAGAGGAGCCAGGTGATGCTAACAAGGAAACAAAGGGACCTCACTCCCCTTCATGTGGTATCCATCTGATGAGAACACGGCAGTCATTTTTCATTCCTTACAAATCGCTCCGTCATGCTCTTTCCAGGAGAAAAGAATGCTTTCACCAACACAGGCAACAGCACACTGACGATGGAAACAGGGATGCCTTTTCAGCATTGATGTGAGAGGGGAAATAGGAATACGTGGGTCCACTGGGTTTTGGAGAGGTCATACCCTTGCATCTTTTTCTCTTGGTCTGCTCACCCACGGAGGAGGTTGATATCCTCCCAGCTCGTCTTCCTATTTTATTGGTTTTCCTCGTTGTGATTAAGTCAGAAGAAGGATCGTTGCTGATCTTGTCATAGAGTTTACATTTGCAAATGTCTAGTTGGACAGTAAATCTGAAGAGCATAATAGGTCATTTGTTGGATTTTCTGTGTAAATTGGTATGAGGTTGTGAAAAGGCATATCAAAATTTCCAATATATGGGTATAAGTTGATTTCCAGGTCACCTGTCTAAGGCTAAAGTGGACCAGAAAACTCAGCCTTTTGATGAAAGTACCAAGTAGAAGACATTGTATTAGAAGACTTTAAAGAGGTCTTTAGAGTCATAAAATCAAAGGGACCCAGATGAAAGGAGTCTTGAGAGTCATCTAATCTAACTCTCAGGCTGATGTTTGAGACAAGATCCTCTTGTGTTAGACTTTCCAGATCTCATCTTTTTCATCATTTTTATCTGCCATTTTCAGTTGCCCTTTATAAATGAACCTGAATATTTTTATGGGCCTCAAAGAAAGGCAAAATGCTGGTATCACCTAACTTGGGCACCTGGGGCCTTTCTCAACCAAAGTTCTTCTGAAATGCACAACTTGAAAACTGATTTGAACAGCTATTCTCTTTCTCTTCCCCCAAGTGCACATAAGCAGTACCATTCTAGATGCACAGGGAGATGTCAATTCTTTACACACAATGGTGGTCGTAAGGCAATAATAGGGCTTAATTCTTTCATAAAAGGTTGAAATATTTCCTGACGCCATCAAGCTTACCAATGACTTATGATTTTGTTCATTACATTTTTAAAATTTCTAAACCAAGGCATGATAATATTCAATACCTCATAAAATAACTTATTGCTATAATAATTTGAATTAGAAAAATCTCCATGATTATATAATAGGAAGAAATATACTACTCTTTAATATTCCGTGATGACTATAATCATTATTGGTGTTGGTGATGAATACAGTTTAAGCGACTACCATATAACTCTAAGTGTTCATCAGACTATGCATCTGGTTTTTCTCTATAGTAACTATTCAAAAGTAAACATTTTATCTGTTCACACTTCTAGGGAGTAACCAGATTATAAGTATGACTGGAATGTGAGTGAAGTAAATTTCTTTGCTATTTATGAATGACTCATGAGTCAGCTCTCTGTAAAAGCTATATGACTCCCTTTTTTCAATATACCTTCACCTTAGATGAGACTTTTGCCTCCATAGGTAAGTTTTTCAGCCAATCACTATAATGACACAGCACTTGACCTTTAGACTTTATGAGGAATTCTGCTCATTTTTCTTGAAGGAAACCATTTAATTAGCTGCTACTATTCTACTACCTTTTCCCTTTTGCTTCTGGTCATCTGGTGAAGTCCCTCAATGCTGGATAACTATCTGTACACAGCAATTTTTTGGCTTCAAGGTGCTACAGATACATTACTTCAGAAAGTTGATAAGACAGTATAATCTATGGCCTACTATAGCCTAGAGTCCCAGTGGTCAGCAAACTGCGGCTCACGAGCCACATGCGGTTCTTTGGCCCCTTAAGTGTGGCCACGAAGTTTCAATCGCACTGTACGTGCGCCCCTGCACGTGGTATTTTGTGGAAGAGCCACACTCAAGGGGCCGCAGTTTGCTGACCACTGGCCTAGATCAATAATTTGATTTTATAAAACTGAGAAAATGGATATCCAAGAAAGGGATTTTCCTGGGTCACACTAATAGTGTCAGAATCCAGGTCTTTTGACTCACAATCCAATATACTTTCCAATGCCTCCTGCTGCTTCCTGGGGCGGGGGGAGGAGGGGGGGAGAAGGCAGTGTTTTTCTCCAGAATTCGAAAACATGAAGGTGGTACCTTGGAGCAGCACTGTACTGCACATTTTCCATAAAAGTATATACATCAGAGAGAAAGTGCCAAGATGGAATTTCAGCTTTCACTCTAAATTTCCTGACTCTTGATGCTTTAAAACAGACCATGGGGGTAAAATTTTAGAATGATCCGGTGAGAGGCTCATTAACATTAATGGGAGTCAGGTGGTTGCAGTCTCAAACAGGGCCTGAAATTCTCCATGTATCTCCTCCTCTAGGCCCATATAGACCTTTAACTTATCAGCATTAATAGAAGTGACATGTCTTTGTAAAAATGGTTTTTCTTAGTCATTTTTTTAAATAGGTACTCTAGAGGAACGTATTTATAAATATGATACTGTCTAAAGAAGAATGACAAATAAATCCCGTTTCCTGTGGTGTCTACCGTGTCTCACTGCCATCTCATCCCCAGTGGGAAGGCTCAGCCCTCCTACCAGGCTTTAGGATTTTTGCAGGGGTCATGGAGGAATAGTGAACTCTGTCCGCAGCTTCATCATTCAGGGAGCAGGCACCCAATGAATCACCATTTAGGAAATATTAGGAATTGCAAAGAAGCTAGGTTTGTAAAAGTGGGCTGCCCACATTTTGTTCCATAAAGAACCTTGCTGAAATTTCAAAGACCACAGAGTTCAGAGTCATGAGATTATAAATGACCATTTGATGATAAATTGCAGGTATACCAATACTGGAAGAAGGGCTCCTTTCCCACACACCTTTGTCCTATTTTGGCATTAACACTAGCCTAAAGGAGTATAATTTCTGGAAGGCATGGACTGTATTTTTTTTTTAACTTTGTATTCCAAATGCTTAGCACTTGAGGCCATAAACTTAGTGTTAATAAATCAGTAACTTGTTGTTCCATTAATTGGTGAGAATGACTACAAAATGCTAGTTTGAATTTGAGGGCAGGTTCACGAACAAAGTGGTAACAGGATCCATGCTAATTTTTTTCTTTGTTATTTAAAGTAGTGCTCTTTACAAGCAAGGGCCTTATTTATTTATTTATTTATTTATTCATTCATTTTTTTAAATTTCAGAGCTTTTTAGTACTTGATGTTCAACAAATCTTTCTTTAAGCATCACATTAAAAAATTAGAAAAAAAATGTTCACCAATTGGCTTCGTTGGGTTTCCCATAATTGCCTCTGATGACTATCCATGTTATTTAGAGCCAACACTTGATTCTTTTGTACCTTAACTTGTTCATCTATACACTGGATAAAATCAAACTTTGGAGCTAGAAGACATGAAAGAAATTCCCTTGTATAAGCCTCTCAAACTATAAATGAGCTAAGTTAAACAATAGGGGACTGAATTAAAAAATTTTAGATTTATGATAATAGAATAGTGTCCTGAACCATGTGTGACCCCTTCAGCCCACCAGCCATGTCTAATGGGATCCAAGGAGAGTCAATCTACTGGCTGATCAGTTGCTTATGAAGCAGTTTAATACAACTGGTTAAAATAATAAGATTGATAGTGGTGGTAGCGATGATGATGATTATGATGGACATTCACTGAACACTGAGTGTGTGGCAGATAATATGCTAAGGGAGTTACATAGATCATTTAATCATTTCAAAGCACACATGGGTTCTATATTGTGGATGATGACAGGGCCAAAGTTTCAAATTGCTCCATTAATTTCTAGCTCTTGGCCTTGGACACGTTGTTTAACTTGTCTAAGACTGAGTTTGCTAATCTACAAATGGAGGTAATAATAAGATCTAAATCAGACAGGTATTGTAATTAAATGAGATATTTGTAAGGTGCTCATTCATTGCACCTGGCACATTAGCTCAGTAAATATAAATTACTACAATCATTACTACCACCACCACCAGAGCAAATCTTAGTCATCCAATGATGTTTGCTTGTTCCACTTTTCTTGGGTTCCCATAAGATTTATCTGAATAATTGAGTCTCCTGTTTTTCCTTTAGTAACGTGTACCCCTACGATACACTCCCCAAGACCTGAAGCAAATGTACTAGATCCAAATGCTAAAATTATGCTTTCAAATGATATTATGGGGAAATGCTATGACATAGCTATAAGTACAAAAATTTAGAATATAAAGCAGTAGATATGGTGTGACTAAAATTACATTAAAATTTATATTACAGAAATAAATGATACACCTATATTTAAAAACATCATAAGTTATACCAAAATATTACAGTTGCTCTTTCTGCTGCTCTTTAATAGCATTTTTTGTTTTTCATATGTTTTTAATTTTATTTTTGAAGAATTAGCATAATTTAATATAATAAGTAAACAAAACAATCGCTGCTGTTGGAAGCAGCAGCAGAGCCCATTGAAAATGAGTGACTTGCCTAAAGGCATACAACTGGTTTTGAGGGTAAAACACAAAACTTGTCCCCTTACTTCAGTCTAGTTTTCACTACATCACATTGTTATTCTTTATAGATTCCTGCTTAAAGATGGTAAAATTGTCATATCATTGCACAGTAGAAAATTAGAGAAGTCATAACTGAAAAACAAGCATTTGAATGACTAAGTTAAATTTAAACATATAGTCACCTATACTCAAGTCCTAAAGTCATTTCTTTATACTTTCCATATACACACACAAATGTGAAATTCTACAATCTCTATAAAGTAACTATCCACATATTTTTATAAATTGTCCAGAAATATATTCAATATGAAGAATGGTTTTGATCACATTTTAAAGACTAAAACTCAGATAAAAAGCGGTTATGCATGGTCAGAGATCTTAATAGCTTAAGATTGATCTTAACTAATCAAAAACAAAGAGGGGGAGGAGCCATACTCATATATCAGTTAAATATAATATGGCACCCATACCTTTACAAAGGAGATTTCTTCTTCGTCTAGGTTTATTTACATTAAACCTCTGACATCTTTGTTCATAAGACATTTGTTAAATAACTGAAGCTCTCCCTATAAGTGTTCAGATGTTAGTGATGAACATGGATGAATGGGCCATCAGAATGTCCAGTTACTAATCACAAAACACCCATTGCTACCCTTAAACCAATCTTTTAGAACCCTGGCAGAGGCTAAGTTTATTTATTAGGAAACCGATTTACAGGGCCACGGTAACTGAAAAAAGAAAAGTCTAGCTTTCCTGACATCTGCTATTGCTTTGAACATTAAAATACTTTGTCTACTTTTCTTTCATATTGTCAAGAATTTGTCATAGCTGGGGACTTAAATTGGCCCACTAGAAATGGTAGCCAAGAATTCCCCTAACTCTGGTAGTTGTGATGTTACCAAGAATCTAGGTGCAGGGAAGGTAGGTAATAGTCTGTTTCTTGGGCGGTATTTCCAAGAAAAGGAAATTTCTGGGAGAACTGGGATTCCCAAACAAGATGCTACAGAAAATATTTTCCACATTAAAGACAATTTAATTTGTTCCACCAGTAGAAGTTATGCAGAAAGACCGTTAGCACAGTGATCCTAATAAGAGTCAGTAAAAGACAACAAAAAATGAGACTTGGTTTTAAAACTGGCCACGCTGCTTATAAGACTGCAAAGGTGAAAGTGCTGATGGTGAGTTTAACAGAATTCAAGGTGACTCCTCTAGAGTTACCTTTCAACAATAATTATCCTCCTTTTAAAAAATAAATCCTTATATTTTCAAAATATAAAAAAATATATATATATAATTCCAAAAGTAATAAATCCTTATTGTATAACATTTGAATATTTAAGAAAAAATAAATAAAAAATGAAACTAGTGTATGCCCTTTCTTAAGTAATGGCATATATTAATATTTTGATTCATTTTCATAAATGGAGGTGTATATTTATAATCACATACTCATTTGCTTTTTTTTTTACATAGTTGAGCTCATAATGAACATATGATCAGTTTCTTGCTTTTTCATTTAACATGTCAAGGCATAGGTCAATCTTTAAGAATACTTTTAGAGAAAATTTATAATTTAATTTACAATTCTTGGCAATAATTGTTGAAAAATAAGCTTTTATTCCAAAGTGGGTATGGAACCTATTCAAATAAAACAAAATAATTTTATAGAAACCTAAGATAGCATTTCAAACTTTGACAGTATTTCTTAAATGAGACTTTGCAGGAGAGAAATGTTTGGTTAGAAAGTACTATTAAAATATTATCAAGTATAATTAGCAGACTTTAATCTTTTGATTAAACTTGAAAATAACTCATTGCTTTACCCTTTAGTCTTCCTTTTTTGTGGCTTAGTAGAGAAATGTTTTAGATGATCACAAGTATTTAAATTGTCTCTAATACTACAAAATAAGTTAAAATATCTGCCCACTATGTTTAAACCTAATATACTTGTCCTGTATTTAAAAAAGACAGGGTAAAAACATACCTTGAATAGAAAAATATTGGGAGTCAGTCTATGTTTGAAAGCAAGTGTGAGGCCTCTGAGCGCATGACAAGCCACACACACCTGATAGGAAATAGATCTCCCTTAAAGTCTGAGAGAAGTGGAAATGCTTGAATACTAAGTGGGAGCAGGAGCCTGAAGTTAATTGTGCAAAGGGCATGAAGCTGATTTCGGGAAGAAAAAAAACCCAACCCAACTCATGAAACCAGAGGCTTGAAATGTTTTACTGGAGAAAAACCATAGCATTACCTCCTCCTGTGGGATGATAACAATGATTTATGAACCTGAAGTCATTTCTTGTGATTGTGCTTCGAGGAGATTGGTTTCACATGATCTGTGAAGCCAGGCAATGGGAGCTGAAGAAGAACCCCACATGTTCAATGGAGGCTCGGATCTGCCCTCTTCAAGGGGATTCCAGAGCTGGGAGGAGGGGGAGGAAAAGCTATTGCTTTCTGATCCATGAGCCCCCTTCTCCCCTCCTACAAGCTCATTAGGTGGACACACGGCTCTCTCATTCTCTTGTTCCTTTTAAAAGTATTACCACTTTTGCTGTGTGGGAGTAGAAGCTCATTGTAAATGCACAGCAGGATAGTAGCAAAGCCCAGATTAATTCCCCATGGATTTATATGGCTCGTTCTCACCCACGATGACTTGTACCATTTCAAAGGTGCTTATGCTGCTGTTTTTATGGCTGGTCACTAACTTTATTCTGGCATATGGCGGTTGGCGCCATGACACGGAGTGAACATTTTATACCTGAATTAAAGTGGCTATTTGACAGTTTCTGTCAGAAAGTTCAGAGCAAAGAATTTGTGGGACAAGATTTATTGCATATTTTATATGGGACACATCTGTTTCTTTGCTAGCTTTGTTCCTTCCCTTAAAAAAAATTAAAGACGTTTCCTAAAGAAATATAGCAACTGATAGAAAAAATAAATTTCTAAAGCAGAAGGAAAATATGGTCAAAAGTTGAGTATTTAGGACCTAATTAGAGAAACAAAACAAAGCAAAAACAAACAAACAAACAAAAAACCAACCCCACTTCTGATTTTGAGAAGGAAAAATGACTCATGAATAAAAAGCTCAGTTGAAACAATGCAGTTACCACTGGCAATTATTTTATGGTTGGTTTAATGCAATTTATATAATGAAGCTAAAAATTTAAGTTCATAACCTACCATTTTCCACACACTTGAAACAGGATTGGAAAGAATAACCTGCCTTTGATGTATTTTTAAGGAATTTGCCATCCTAAATGGTGAACTAAATAAGTCCAACCACATCAGCATTAAACAAACAAACAAAAATTACACATGTTTGAATATTTAAAAAGGGTATACCTAACAATAAATGCAGACAATTCCCAACCAGAATTCATCAACACAATGTGAAGGGCATACGTACAGAAATTTCACCCTCACGGAAACACTCCACCTGTTGTACATAGTGAGCACTGGGATAGAGAATCGTGACAGCAGAAATACTGGGCTCACCTGGAACCTGGTATTGTTAACACACAGGCTACTTTATCTTTTCACTGCCATGGGGGAGTCTTTAATTCTGAACACTGAAAAACTGAAAGTAAACTTCCACTCAAAGATTTTGAAGAATCACTTTTTAATTACTTTAGGTAATACTCATTCTCCTCATAAAAATATTAAACATTACAGATGTTCTCACTGATAGCTGTCTGCACCGCACCCTCCATCACCCGCAACACACATGCTCATCCTCTCCTGAGACCCGGCTACTGTTATTGGTTTGAAGTATATCCTCCCAGGGCTGTTGAGTGTCCTTGTGCAAATGTGCAAGGTTTTTCTAAGTCAAATATAGAGAAGAAAATGTGCTTGCTCACTAGGTATGCATGATCTTAATTTTAGTTGAGACTGTCCAATACTCCTCCACAGTTAGAGTACCACACTATGCTCCCAACCAGTAAGTCAGTGGTTCTCAACCTGTGGGTTGCAGCCCCTTTGGCCGTCGAACGACCCTTTCACAGGGGTTGTCTAAGACCATCCTGCATATCAGATATTTACATTACGATTCATAACAGTAGCAAAATTACAGTTATGAAGTGGCAACGAAAATAATTTTATGGTTGGGGGTCACAACATGAGGAACTGTTTTAAAGGGCCAGAAGGTTGAGAACCACTGCAGTAAGTGATATTGTCAAACTTTAATTTGTGCAAATCACATAGATTTTGGAACAAATCCTTACTATATGTATTGCAAACATCTTTTGTCATGCTTTTGCTTGCCTTTTGACTTTGCAATGTCTTTTACTTATACATTTAATTTTGAAGTAGTCAAAGTAATAAGTACTTTCTTCCTATCTTTTGCTTTTTTAATTCACTTGAAAAATAAAAGGCCTTGGTATATGGTGGGCTCCATAGTGATGGAAAAAAAAAGAAAAAAAAAAGAAAAAAAAGGCCTTTGCTACTCCCAAGTGCACAAACATATCCCATATTTTCTTCTATATATTTTGTTTTTATTCATCTTTTTATATTTAGTTGATTCATCATTTGGAATTGTGTGGAGCAAGACTCCTTTTTTGGAAATGGATAACACTATTGGAAGAGCACTGGTTTTCTAAAAGATAATCAGAGTAGGCAAATAACCACAAGTCTGTTTCCTCTCTCATATGTAAACATGCCATTTCTTCTTCCTTCTCATTACTATGGCTAGTGCTTTCAGCTTTTGAGTTGAGTTGATCCTTTGTGTTCACAGGGATTACAGACGTATTTGAACTTATCTCCCCCATATTTATTTTTGTACTTTCACTTAACCAGTCTTTCTGTTTTCCTTTTCCCCTTTCCTGAACTTTGTTGGCTTCACCAAGTTGTATTTGTTTTCTTTTTCCTTTACTGGCTTGAAAGTGATTAATTTTAACTTTTTGATTGGTGAATACATTTAAATTTCAACACCCATAACCCAAATGTCTGTGCTCCTGGGTATCCAGAGTTAATTGTAGCTCCCTGCCCCAACTCTGAACAGTACGGGGTGGCCTGATTTTCCTTTCTCCCTCTGCCAAATCTCCTGGTCACATTCTGTGCACATCTCATGTGCTATCATCCACAATTTTACTTTCAGATTACCCAAATAAATTTTCTGTGATTAATATTTAATCACCATTTTATAATTTTTTTTTGTTCATTATACCTTTTGCCACTCCACTTCTTCCTGGATTCTCTTTCTCATTGAAGGACTGCCACTTCAAGAGTGGATGTATGGGCAGTAAAGCACTAGGCTCCGTATGTCTCAAAAACTCACTTTTCTTCATTCTGATGATGGTTTAACTAAATATAGAGTTCCAGCTCCAAAATTATTTTGTTAGAATTTTAAATTTATTGCTTTATCGTTATTGTGTATCCAGTGTTGTTGCTGAGAAGTTTATTGTTTAGCTCACAGAATTTTTCTAAATCCTTGTTTCTCAAAGTCGATGATAAGAGTTAAAAGTGTGCATTTATCTTTTGTTGCCCCAAAGAGCTCTTTCAAAAAAAGATGCAATGTCTTTCTTCTTTTATAGCAAACAATCTCATATTGTTTCATCCTCTCTTCTTTTAACTTGTATTAAATAGATTCAATTTCTAAAAACATTTTCTATATCTCAACCTTTCTCCACACTGTCCATATATTTTTCTCTTTATGCTCTATTCTAGAACAATTCCCTTGGCTTGAACTCTCTAATTGGATTTTCTGTGTTGTCTACGTTACCATGCTGTGAATTCATGCATTTTAAAAAAAATGTTATCCAACCCCAAATCTCATTTCTATGTTCTACACTGGCTTCTTTTTTTATGGGGTGGTGCACTTTTGTAATTCTCTGAGAATATAAAACACACATGATCTGAAGACCTGTTCTGTCTACAAGTGTGTTTTCTCAGGTGTAAGTTGTTCTGCTTGTTGAGTTTGCTGGCTTTCCTCAACTATTGATTCTGGAGCAGGAACCAATCTTTTTAGTTGAGCCTCACCATTGGATGCAGGAGTGCGAGTTATATGGCAGCTTGTATCCTACTTGTTTTGGAGAGAGTAGATGAGGGACAGAATGTTTAACTAGGCAGCAGGTTCCCTCATATCCTGAGACATCAGCAGTTACCCAAGGCACTGCTCTGACTCTACCCCCAAAAGCCCCATTCTTGACCGTGTCTCAGAGATGGGGGCTTCCTATTGTAGTTGTCTACTCCAGGGGTGGCCAAAGGGGCTGCCTTCGCAGAATAAGAAAAGTCCTCCAAGAGCTGTCACTGCAAGCAATTGCTTAAATTCAAACCTCAACATTTTATATGCCTTCTCCATCATTTATGATAAGATACCTTATGCATGCTTTTCTTAGAGTTTAAAACCAAATAAATTGCCAAAGTTGCAATTTTACTATTATCATAAGTACTGATGTGGGGTGTAAATAATTGTAATTAACCACTTAAAAATCCATTTTAAAGGAGCTACATGGAAACAAAGCCTCTGAAACACACTGTTCCAATTCATACTGGAATCTAGTCACACACGCTGCACAGGTAACGCTCACGTTTGCAAAGCATGTTTCACAGAACGGGCTTCCCTGAACTCACAAGGGAGAAGGCACAGAGCCCGGAGCTGTAACATCCTCCTGCAAAGTGGAAGGCCATACTGGAGCTGTGTGCCCCTGCCAAAGCCATGTGCTTCCCTTTTTACAGTTCTATAAAATGGCATCTGTGAAGAAATAAGATTTCATTTAAGTGCTGGAAGCCACACACATTTGGAGAACAAGGGGTTGGGGATGGCAGCACATGGACTCACCAACAAATACCATACTGCAGCCATGGGGAGCACTGGGGGTGGAAGTGAGAGCAGGGTTGGGTAAGGAAGGAATTTTTTAAAATCCTTGGCTACTTTATTATTAGTTATATTATTAAGTAAATGTGAGCACCATTTGAAAAGGGACATGATCCATTTCCTGCATGCCATGAAGTGCAAGTCTACTTGAGCAGGGTCAGGAGTCCAACGGTGATTGGCAGAGGTTCAGATTCTTACATGGTTCTCTTAGTTCCAAATAAACCACATGTTATTGATGCATTAGTTGCATATAGACAATGATTTATAGTTTATCACACATTTTCAGAAATAGTGCTTTGTTAAAATTATCATGAAAGGCAAAGTATTTACCCAAGCAAGCCAGATAGGTGCATGTTTAATACCGGTCAATATCTCAATCATTCTAATCACTTCTCGATTCCTTCCACTGGCTCTTCTTCTTCCTCCTCTTGCACTCGAAATATATTTAGCCTCCAAGGCTATCTCTTGGCTCTTCCCTCGTCCTTTATCTTTATGTAATTACCTAGACATATAACTACCATTCTTCTGCTGATGAATCTGAAGTGTATATTGTGGACTCCAATACCTCAACAACAGATTTGCGTTTCTCATGTCCTGCAGGACAACCATGACCTGAAGAGCCAGCCTGGAATTCAAATTGTCCCTGACTCCCCCATCACAACACAAACCTGTTCCTTCCAGGCACTTCCACAGCTCAGTGAATGGCATCACCATTCACTAAGATGATAAAAATCTGGGAATTATTTTTGGTTCCTCTCTTTGCTTCAACTACAAGGTCAAATTGTTACCAAATCCCTGTCTTTTCTAATTCCAAAATATATCTTGAATTTATCCATGTTTTTCTTTTTTTGGTTAATCCTCACCCGAGGAAATTTTCCATTGATTTTTTTTATTTTGTTTTATTGCTTAAAGTATTACAAAGAGTATTACATATGTCTCCTCTTTTTCCCCCCTTGACATTCCCCCGGCCTCCCCTACCCACCAGTGTCTTGTGCCCATTGGTTATGCTTATATGCATGCAAACAAGTCCTTCAGTTGATCTCTTACCCGCCTCTCCTGCCCCCCAACCCTTCCCAGCCTTCCCGCTGTAGTTCGACAGTCTGGTCGATGCTGCTCTGCCTCTGTATCTATTTTTGTTCGTCAGTTTATAATGGTCTTTATTATCCATAAATGAGTGAGATCATGTGGTATTTTTCTTTCATTGACTGGCTTATTTCACTTAGCATAATGCTCTCCAGTTCCATCCATGCTGTTGCAAATGGTAAGAATTCCTTCTTTTTTACAGCAGCATAGTATTCTATTGTGTAGGTGTACCACAGTTTTTTAATCCACTCATCTGCTGATGGGCACTTAGGCTGTTTCCAGATCTTCACTATGGTAAATTGTGCTGCTGTGAACATAGGGGTGCATATATCCTTTCTGATTGGTGTTTTTGGTTTCTTGGGATATATTCCTAGAAGTGGGATCACTGTGTCAAATGGGAGTTCCATTTTTAACTTTTTGAGGAAACTCCATACTGTCTTCCATAGTGGCTGCACCAATCTACATTCCCACCAGTAGTGCACGAGGGTTCCCTTTTCTCCGCATCCTCTCCAGCACTTGTCGTTTATTGATTTGTTGATGATAGCCATTCTAACAGGTGTGAGATGATACCTCATTGTTGTTTTGATTTGCATCTCTCGGATGATTAGTGACTTTGAGCATGTTTTCATATGTCTCTTGGCTTTTTGAATGTCCTCTTTTGAAAAGTGTCTATTTAGATCCTTTGCCCATTTTTTGATTGGATTGTTTATCTTCCTTTTGTTAAGTTGTATGAGTTCCCTATAAATGTTGGAGATTAAACCCTTATCGGTGATAACATTGGCAAATATGTTCTCCCATGCCGTGGCTTTCTTGTTATTTTGTTGATGGTTTCTTTTGCTGTACAGAAGCTTTTTATTTTGATGTAGTCCCATTTGTTTATTTTCTCTTTAGTTTCCAATGCCCTAGGAGCTGTATCGGTGAAGAAATTGTTTCAGCATATGTCTGAGATTTTGTTGCCTTTGGATTCCTCTAGTATTTTTATGGTTTCCCGTCTTACATTTAAGTCCTTTATCCATTTTGAGTTTATTTTTGTGTATGGTGTAAGTTGGTGGTCTAGTTTCATTTTTTTGCATGTATCTGTCCAATTTTCCCAACACCATTTATTGAAGAGACTGTCTTGACTGCATTGTATGTTCTTGCCTCCTTTGTCAAATACTAATTGAGCATATTGGTTCGGGTCGATTTCTGGGTTCTCTATTCTATTCCATTGATCTATATGTCTGTTCTTGTGCCAGTACCAGGCAGTTTTGAGAACAGTGGCTTTGTAATACAGCTTGATATCTGGTATTGAGATCCCACCTACTTTGTTCTTTCTCAGGATCGCTGCAGCTATTCGGGGGTCTTTTTTTATTCCAGATGAATTTTTGGAGAGTTCGTTCTAGGTCTGTGAAATATGCCGTTGGTATTTTAATGGGAAGTGTGTTGAATTTATAGATTGCTTTGGGTAGTATAGACATTTTAATGATGTTGATTCTACCAATCCATGAACATGGTATGTTCTTCCATCTGTTTATGTCTTCCTCTATCTCTTTTTTCAACATCCTGTAGTTTTCTGAGTAGAGGTCTTTTACCTCTTTAGTTAACTTTGTTCCTAGGTATCTTAATTTTTTTGGTGTGATGGTAAATTGGATTGCTTTTTTACAAAATTGAGAGAAAAAACCCCATAGTCATATCAATTGATGCAGAAAAAGCATTTGACAAAATCCAACACCCATTTTTGATAAAAACTCTCAGCAAGGTGGGAATAGAAGGATCATACCTCAACATAATAAAAGCCATATATGACAAACCCACAGCCAACATCATACTCAATGGGCAAAAACTAAAACCATTTCCCTTAAGAACAGGAACAAGACAGGGATGCCCACTCTCACCACTCCTGTTCGACAAAGTACTGGAAGTATTAGCCATTGCAATTAGACAAGAAGAAGAAATAAAAGGCATCCAAATTGGAAAAGAAGAAGTAAAACTGTCCTTATTTGCAGATGACATGATATTGTACATAAAAAACCGTAAAGACGCCATCAAAAAACTATTAGACTTGATAAATGAATTTGGCCATGTAGCAGGATACAAAATTAATGCCAAGAAATCTATGGCATTTCTATACACCAATAGTGAACTTACAGAAAGAGAGACTAAAAAAGCAATTCCATTGATTTTCAGAGAGAGTAGAAGGGAAGGGCAGAGACAGAGATAGAGACACATCAAGGTGAGAGACACATTGATTGGTTGGCTCCAGCACACACCCCGACTAGGCCGAGAATCAAGCCTGCAAGCTATTTATGTGCTCTTGACCAAAATTGAACCTGGGATTGTTCAGTCCGAGGGCCACTCTATCCACTGAGACAAACCAGTTAGGGACATCCATATTTTTCCATCTGATTTTCCACCACCCTGGTCCAAAGAGCTTTTGTTTTTCACCTGAGTTATTTCAGTAATCTCTTTGTATCTTCTCTTGCCCCCTCTTCCATTTATTTTCTACATAGCAATCAGAATAATCTTTAAAAACATAAATATAGTCATGTTACTTTTATTTTAGCAACTCTTCTGAGGCTTCCCACTGAATACTAAATAAAATCCATTCCTGCAGGCCTTCAGGGTTCTGCATTGGCAGCTTGCCCTACTTCCAGCTGCATTAGCCCGTATTAGTTTCTCAGAATGCCAAGCTCTTACCCAGCTTAGGGCTGCCACTCATGATATTCCCTCTGCTGGTCGTGTTTTTCTTCCTACATTTCCCGAGAGTAAGTCCTTCCCTGACCTAAGTGTCATTACTGTAGATTTCTTTTAAAAAATATTTTTATTGATTTCAGAGAGGAAGGGAGACGGAGAGAGAGATAGAAACATCAATGATGAGAGAGAATCATTGACTGGCTGCCTCCTGTACACATCCTAATGGGGATCAAACATGCAACCCAGGCATGTGCCCTTGACTGGAATCGAACCTGGGACCCTTCAGTCTGCAGGCCAATGCTCTATCCACTGAGCCAAACCAGCTAGAGCACTGTAGATTTCTTAAAAGTGTGCCTCCCCCAAACCTAAACATTCCACAATCTGTAGTATACATTGGCTTAGTTATTTGCTTTTTTTGTCTCCTTCTCTTGTTAATTATGAGTTTGTCTACTTTGTTCACAACTATATAAATTGTGCCTGCATAGAACCTGACACACTGTAGGCTCTCCACATTGGCTGAATAAATGTTCTGTTAGTCTCTGTGCTGCAGTTGCTCTACTGTGCAATCATCTGTTTGGACTGGCTCTCCAGGGTAGGCCGCAAGGTCTGTAAGCCAGGGAACTGCCTCCTGCCTTGACTTGGCACAGTATCTGACACATTATAGGCCTATACATGAGAAATGAATGGTTGCAATTAGGTTCTCAGTAATCTTTTTTCACATTGTATTAGAGCTGACATGTGAAATCAACTTAGGTGGTGATGTTTAGAGTAAGTAGTCTTGAGAGGTTTAAAAAATACACACACAAAAATTGGTAATAACGAGTGGCCAAGGAAATCATGGATAAGGTCTGTTTGGATAACAAAACTGGGATGAGGGAAACAAGTTCAAAATAGTAGTCGGAAAGAACTCAAAGAGAGACCCCAGGGACTGACTCTCCCTCTGGATGTCTAAATCCATCACTGACTTAGCAGACAGTCCCTGGAAAGGACCGTCTCTCAGAGCATCCCTTCCCTCATATGTCAAGAAGCCTGATAACTGTTTTCTTCACCAGGATAGTGGAGTACAAATGAGGTGGTAGAACATTAAGTGCCCTGCAGTGCACTGGAGAAAAGGCACTCTGAGGAGAATGGAGGGCTCTGAGGGCCAGCTCACTGCAGCCTGAGAGGCTGTATCTCAATGGTGAAGGTGCTGAACAAGATCAAAGTTGAATTCCTTAGCAAAATATTGTTTCTCTGATATTAAATTTTTTTAAAAAAGTAAACAGACCAAGAGGGTATGCTCAGAAACGGATGGAAAGACTTGATGCCAACCAATCAAGCAGAAAGATTTAGTAAAAAGAGACCAAAAATAGGCGGAAGGGATCAGCACAGACCATTTTCCTAAGAAACAGGGAAGCAGACAGAGAAATAAGGGTGGTCTCTGGACAGTCTCCTTAACCCACTGCTGAGCCCAGACTTCTTGACATGAACTCTAACGCTTTGCTCCATTTCTAAGTCATGCCCATTCATGAGTTTACTTTGAAATTTTGTGTAGAAACCGAAAGAGACATACCTTACATTAGAACACTAGAGGATATAATACTGACTTCCATTAAAATATTCTAGGCTGTTTCCAGATAGCAATAAACTATGGAAATACTATTCTGTATGCCCTTCACTGGCTCTTTCCAAAGGTACTCATTCTTATCTCTTTCAACTACTTTCTAGATAAACATGTTCAGAAAATGCAAATGTCTGCCTACAACTGATGCATTCGCCTTGACCTGAAACTAAATAAAACTGAAAGGGAATTAAAAGAGAGGATGAAGGCCTCACATTTTCCTCAGGCTGGTTGCCATGTCTCCATTAGGTTCTGGGTGTGTGTTTATTTTTATAGCTCTCTTTCGTGGATAGATGGTGTGAGACAGAAGTCTTACTTCCAAGGTTCATTTTACTGAGTGGCCTATAGTCAGTCTTTCCAAGAAGAAAAATGGAAAATTATGGTTCAAGAGCGTTACTGTCCATCAAGGGACCAAGGAGAATTCTGGACCTCATCCATTCAACAGCTTAAATGATCATTTATGAGCAGCAAAATGATTGTCTTGTCTTAGCTGCATTATTTGGGGCTGAGTTTATGGTTTAGGCCCAGCTAATCACAATGATATAACTGTGCATTCCCATCACTTTCACATATGGACTATCACTATTGCATTAATTAAGTAGAAAAAAACAAAACCTTGAGGAATCATGTTCTTCTCTATGGAAAGCAAAGTACAAGAAAGTAGAATTCATTTTAATGCTTGTACCACTTCATAATAATAGAGTTCTAGTCATGTCACATAATTGTCTTATCTTTCCCAATGAAGAAGGAAGAATTTACAGATTACTGGCTCTCCTTTGCAGTGGAGTTCCAGACTGGTGTGACTAACTTAATGATAGCAAGGAAAAGGTGTAGAGATAAAGAAAAACATGGCTTATTCACACAATGGAATAATCGATAGCAGCTAAAGAATTACATCCACATGTATCAATATGGGTCGATTTTGGAACAATCTGAAGTGAAAATTAGGGTGTAGAATGATAAACCCAGTATGCTTCAGCCTTTCTATTGTGCATTCACTGCCTCCCTGAAGAAAGTCAGAAATTCTTAATCTAAATTTGATAAATTTTGATCACTGAAAGTTATCCAAAGACAAGTTCAATTATCTAAAGTAATGAAGGCAATAAAAAAGTGGTCTTATCTTTTAAAAAAATGTTTCTATTGATCTCAGAGAGAGAAAGGGAGAGGGAGAGAGAGATAGAAACATCAATGATGAGAGAGAATCATTGACTGGCTGCCTCCTACATGCTCCTTACTGAAGATTGAGCCAACAACCCGGGCATGTGTCCTGACCGGGAATAGAACCATGACCTCCTGGCCGGGCTGACTTATCTTTTTATCATGTAGAATTTTCTTTCTACACTTGGCTTTTGTAACAGAGAATGGAGTTCAGTCTGCTGGTAAGACCTAACAATTTTGGTAACAGTTCTGCACAGCATCTATTGCATTCTGCAGAGGATGCTCCAAAGAGGCTACCCATCTCCTCTGAGAATGAAAAATAAATATTTGTGGTTACAATAGTGTCACGGATCTCAGATTAAAGGAGGGATTTAGGCCTACTACTTGGCTCATGCTCCCTTCTAAGAAAACCACAGTTTTTTTTTTTAGCAACCTAATAAAATTATTGGGGAAAGAAAGCACGCTCTCTGATGACTAGGAATGTTAACAAATAAAGGAACCTTTTAGTAATTTCAATGTGTTTTAAGGATTTCAGAATTCCTCCCCTTTGTTACTTTATGGCATTTCCAGTAAACAGAGAGATAGGTAAAACATAGTATTCCTTGGAAGATGACCGAAGGCAAACCTCTTTATCTGCTGGCACCTTTACGCATGTGCCACACATCGAACGCTTTGTCCTCCTTTAAGGAAAGGTCCTGGTGGATGCAATATGTTAATAATTGCTTTCTTGTAGCAACAGCTAGCCATTTGGTCACAAACTCAAAACCCAATTTGCAAGAACACGGAATTGGGACAGCAAAACTCCAGCCAAATTGGAGAAAATGTCCTCTCTGCTTCCTCAAGGTCTACTCTAACTTAATATGGATGCAACTAGCCAAATACCCAAGAATAAAATGTGTTATGCAATATCTACTCGAAGGCGATACAACAATTCATGAAACTAATCAAACCTTCTTCTTATGTTAAAAATAGACACTTAGGCAGAAGTTCTGTAAACCTTAGGGCTCTACATAGCGAGAAACCAGGAGGACTGGACAAGCCATCTTCTCATTTCCAGCTGCTAGCTGGTGAATAATCCAGGCCCCAGGATAGTCGGGGATGGTTTTCTCAGAATGAAAGATTTCTACCAGTTTACACTTTCATTAATATTAAGGGCTCCATCCGTGGCTGCTGAGGCAGAGTGGTGCAAGTCAGGTCAGCTGCCCACACCTTCCTTGGAGGCCAGTTTCCTGGGATTGGCTCTCTGCCCCTCTGTTGCATGAGCTGGAAGTAGATGGATGCAATCACATTCCAAGACACCTTATTTGGTGTTCTTATGAACTGGGCCTACTGTCTCAGCTTTTGAAAGCAGTAAGGATCCTCAGACCCCTGCCAACCCATGTAAATCACCCTTTCCTCTGTTTAAAGTCTAGGATCCATGGGTGATGAAAACAATTATGACTCTCCTGTTGCTGGCATATAAAATGATGTTGCACATCTAGATACAACTCTGACCATGAATATAAGCCTCCAGCGAACTCAGTGGGGGGAAGGAAGAAAAGATTTAGACACATGCTCCTGCAGAAATGAAGACCAGGGACATGTTTCTCCCATGGGACAAAGTTAGGAGGTACTGAATCCAAATTCTGTACTTATTTAGAGACCTTATGCTAAATGAAAAGGAGAAATAAATAACTGAATAAGGTTACTTTTATCTGCAACTGATTTTAATGTCTCCTTTGTTTTTAAAATCATTTGGACAAGTGAAGGGAATTTCTACATTTCTCTGGGTAATACATGATCCTACACTTAGATTGTACACAATTTCAAGGAACCCGGAAGGCCCCAAAGTTATCAGAAGATATGGGCTGTCTAAAATATGTCAAGAGATAAGAAAATCTCACAATCCTATCATTTGACTAGACACTGACTTTTAGATAACAACAGATTTTTTTTTTCCTTTTTAAACAGTCAGGAGGGTAGACCCGCCTGACTCACTGTCTGTTTTCCATTCTTCATTGGTTTGTTACATTGATCTCATTCCTGACCTTCTTTTGGTTACACAGTGGTAGGGAGGCTTTGATATTCCTTTTTAAGTCTCCAGATACATTTCATTCCATTTATGATTTAAATGAGGAAGAAGCGCTTTAAATGTTCCTTTCCTTTTCTGGACAAATTCAATGTGTGTTTACTGAGCTCCCACTGCATACTAAGCAGCATTCTAAAGTGAGCAAAATAGATACCTTCCCTCTTTTATTAGCTAACACCTCAAATGTTTAAAAACTGAAGGAAGAGCCATACAGGACACGGGAGTGACAATTAATAACACGGGGAACGGAATATTCACAGGGGTATGTCTAAGGAAAACCCTGCCTCTGAGAGGTTATGCCACCCAAATACCCCTCACTTCTAGTCTCTCTCTCAACTTGCTCAACAACTCTAGCCCAAACCATGAAAATCCTACACTCAATTCTTAAGTTACTCTCACTGGGGCCTTCCTTTGACATCAAACAAATATAGCCTGAGTTCAGTTTCCTCATTTGTAAAATAGACATAGTAATAGCCCTGCCTCAAGATCTTTTTAAAATGAGACTAAGTGCAACTAAATATCAAACCTGGCCGAGAACATTAAATAAATGTTAGTTCATACTGTTTTTATTATTCTTAGTAATAAAGAATAAATACCATAGGAGCTTGGGAGTTTCTATAGAAAAGGTGAGATGTGAGGACAGTTTTGTAGGGTGTTTGTTAACTTTGGGTAGAAAAAGGGAATAGGGGTAGGACTCCAAGATTTAAGCTGAAGCTTCTATTTCTTCCACATGAGCAAGGGCCTAGACAGGCTGGAGTGATGAGTGGTGTGTGTGTGTGTGTGTGTGTGTGTGTGTGTGTGTGTGTGTGTGTGTGTTTTGTAGAGGTCAAGGAGTCAAAAAGGAGACTCTCTAGACTGGAGGAAAAATCTTTTGTGGGAGCAGTAAGCTTAGACAAGTAGAAAAGAGACCATGAATATAACCTTTCAGAGAGTGACGCAAATAATCCACTCATGCAAATAATCCGCAAATAATCCCCAAGAATGCAGCATTCTTTTTACTAACTTCTGATTCCCTGGGGTGAGGAAGGTGGGTAGAGAAGGGATGCTTGTTTCTGGTGTCTGGAATAAAAGCCTCTGATGGGGACGTATTGCGAATATACTTGTAGGAGAAGCTCAATGCTTTTCAAAGTGGGAAACATGGCATCATCAGGGATTTCTGTGTACCTGCCTGGAAATGCTAGGCTTCAATCTAGGGCAGATTTGAACTTTTGCAACTCTCAAAAATATCATCATTCCTGAGGGCGGCAGGCTCTGCTGAGAAAAGCTGTTCTGTTCCATAGGTTAGCACCAGCCTAACAGACTTCCTGTGACCACTTACGACTTAAAACAAACTCAGCCTTTGCATGTTTTTGCAACATCCCTATAACTATGGGTTGTTTAAAAATAGCTATGCCCCAAAGAGTTTATTTCCAACATCTGACATGATTGTAGTCTGCAGCGATTTGTTATGTAAATAATGGTAGCAGAGGAGAAATACGCAAAAACATTGCCCCTTCTCAAAGCCCAATGGAGTTAGTGCTTTTGTCAACTCTGGGTTCCCAGTCTGGGGGTTGTTTGTCTGTTTGCGGTGTGTAAAATAGAATACTCTATGCCTGCCTCAGCTTTTCTTCTGAGGTAGCAGCAATTTGCAAAGGAACTCTTGTTCTTCCATGGTATCCCTAACTTTCCTTCGCAGACCACTGTGCTTCGGTGTGGAGAGGGGTTTTAATGTGGTGGCTGTTGAGATGATGCTGTGAATATGTGTAAAGCAAAGGGAAGAGCGTTCTGAGATGATGACTCAAGTAGTGTTAGAAAATGCCAATAATTCAAGGCTTGATGATGTGTAAAGGCATGTGCCAAGGCCTCTATAATTCAACTCTCAGCTCTGTTCCAGGGCTACCCGAGCATGGGATGCTTTCTGTTTTGGGGTGGAGGGTGTGTGGGAGACAGCAGGAAAGGCAACTTATTCTTAGATTTGATGGGAGAAAAGCAAGGGACAGATTGTTTTGCCCTAATTCTGTCCTCATTCCAGAACAGTGTCTTACTATCTCTTCTCTCTCCTCTCCCTTCATTATTTATTGACTGTCCACGGTATGCTAGCTTTCTAATCTCCTCATCTCTTACGGTCATATTTTAAGATGCAGTCCCTCTAAATGGCTGCTACCTTTTCTAGAGCAATCCTACTCTAATTCTTCTCTTAGACGATGAGTAGGAAAGACAGTGAGAGAAAAATGATTTTGGTTTTCAGTTAGTTTCACTGATGGGAGAAGAGACTGGATGATGGGAATGTCTTTTGAAGCTATGGCTGTTTTGGAAGGCGCCTGCCTGTGTAAGTGAGATGCATCCCATACGGATGAGGAAGAAGACCCACAGACAGCCAATGAGCAACAAATACAGTCTTGGAAGCCAAGAGCAGAGAAGGTGAGCCTTCTGACCCAGCTTGTCCAATATTCCTCCAAATTAGACCATTGACAAGATGGAGCAATAGCCCAAGGAATAGTTTGCCACCCATATCATCCATCCGAAAGTGTAAGGGGCTTTGCTTTGTAATTACAGCTAGGCAAAAGGGGTTAATAAATCTGAATATTTCTCTCATATATGATGATGTATCTGAGAATATATTTTCTGAAGGTCTCCAGACCTCCTTCATGGAAGTTACCGGAAAGTGGTATTTCCATACTTCTCAGTGTAATGTGAAAAACCTACTGTCTTTTTTTTTTACTTTTAGCAAATAATCTTAGGTTTTAAACATATTAAAGCGGATATAAAGTTAAAGTTCAATATGTAGGGAAAGAAATGTGGATATCTTCATTTAATTATGAATTTTTAAACTTCTTTTTCATTTTCTTGGGCTCCTTCATAAGTGCAGGCAGATACTTCTCACATTGTAGCAGATTTTTGAGATACTCTATAATCTCTACTCTGACCCTCCTCATTTTTTCCTGATTCTCAGAACCTCCTGGGGTTTATTCCTAACCCCGTTCTATTTGTTCCTCACTGTCTCTGGTTAGATAAGCCCAGATCCCAGCATGCCTACTTTGCCATACTATGATGAAAATAAATTAAGCCCTTGAATGGTGAACTCTCTGTTCTTAAACTTTTGTGTTTTTTTTCTCCAAGAAAATTGGAAAAATTGGATTTGTCATATCAACCATGATCTTGAGTCCAGCTCAGTATCCCTTCTGTCCCTTAACCAACAAGCTGATGAAACTGCCTAACTCATTGGACTCAACCTCCTCTTCCCACATGGCTTTGGAACAGAATGTGGTCTCCCTTGGGATTTTGTAGTAGCAAATTGAGGGAGTAAGACCTTACTCATATATAGATATGTTTCTCCTCCTATGTGAACTCTGCTCCTTTGCCCTTTCTTTTCAAGTTTGCCTCAAGGAAGAAAAAGAAAAGATATATAAAACAAAAAACACAAACAAACAAAGAAGCTAAAGCCCCAAACTAAGATTGATACTCATTACCCCAAGCAAAGAAACCCAATTGCCATTGCTCAAGCTCTACTCAGCTAATTCCTCTTCTCCCCCAAATGTGGCTGAAACCCTGGCCCTCTCTCACTCCCACCATTATTATTTTCAGCCATTTCTTAGCTCAAGAAAAGGAGAATCATCGAGAAGTGAGCAGATAAAGGTAATCTAGATAACATCTTTCTCAGAACGAACACTTTTCTGTCTTTCTCTTATTTCTACTAATCCTGAAAATGGGAATCAAAGTTAAACGGTGGTGGTGGTGGTGGTGGTGGTGGTGGTGGTGGTGGTGGGACTAATCAGCACTGATTACCTGGTTAACTTCAGAACTGGGAGTTTCATAGTCATCAATAGAGAAGTTTGAGGCTTTCACTCATTTAAACCCTTCAAATGCTAACAGTATGATACCTCCAAAATTCAAAGCTCTGCCATAAAAATAATTGCCGTGCAGTTTGCCTTGTGCTTTTAGGCATTGTTGGCAAAGGCATCACCTTTGTTACAGCGTGTGAATTTGAATTCTGTGGGGTTGGTTTGGAAGCAGTTGCCTCAGGGAATCCAGTCCCTTACTTCCTAAAAGCACAAAGCTGCTGGGAGAGACTCGAGGAGACAGCAGGACTAGAGGAGACAGTGGCACCCAGCCTGCCAGGGACGCACATCAGTCCTGACTACACAATCACAGATGCTCATGCACGAGGGATAGCAGATCATTGAGACACAATGAAAATGGGCTGACTTTAAATAACAGGCATCCCTTACTTGAGTTTATTTTCTTCTAAATCATGACTCTAAAAAGTAAACATAGAATTATTTTCCTCTTCCAAATTGATATATCACTTTCCTTCCTGGCGTGGACCACCAACCAGGTTTCTGCCACCGGAAGTGGGGAAAGGACTGGAAATTCTGTGAGGAAGCCTGATCGAATGCTCTATTCTTCCAACTTCCAAACCAGACACTTGGAGATGCAGACACATTTTTTTTTGTGTGGTCTAAGTTGCAACCTCAAAAGAACTTGGCAGTTTTCTCACCATGGCCTGTGATTTCTGTGATGTGATGGTTTGCAAGGGTTTTGTTTTAAAATAGATGTTATGGGTAATTCCATGGGAATCCTTTTTTTCAACCCCCCTGAATTGATAACCTTTTCTTCTTAAGTGTGACCTTGGTGTTCGGATAACCTTGGGACACAGACAAGGAGGATTCCCAGCGGTAAATGCCTGTCTGGTGCAAAGGGGGAAGGAAGAAAGTAAAACTTGTGAACTCACAGAAATAAAAAAAAACAGCTTTGTATGTGCTGTCCTGCCCACTGCTCTTTTCCTTTCTTTTAGGAATATAGTAATGTTTGCGTCTTCTCCTATTTCACTGGTTCTATTCATTGTAATTCATAGCAACAGTAACTCACATTCTAACTTAGCCTTACTTCAGCAACTCCTTTTCCTCTTCTCTTTGATTTCAAAACTAAAATGCCCAGATGCTCTCTCCCCAGAACCAAGTTCTTCATATTTTTCTGCCTAAACTGTTTACATCTCACAAACTTTGCACTTGGTGAATGGAAGACGGGCCTCCTTCAGTGAAGATGATATCCCAATGATTTGAGCACATCTCCTTTGGCCTCTTTATTATACGCTTAATCAACAAGAAAGTCTCAAGCTTCTGTCCACCACAGAAATCCTGATGACAAGGCAAAGGGCTTCAATCAAGCAACAGGAGAAGATAGAAACCATGCAGGTACTGCTGTGATAGGGTGCTCTGGGGACAGGGAGAGGGTGCAGCCGATGTCCACAATGCAGGGCTATTCCAGAACCTTTGTGTCTTTCCAGTTCCTCTCCTAAGCCCTCATAAGAGTGCACTAACGTACTGAATCAGAATGGCAACTTCCATGTCCCCCCCCCCCAAGGCTTGATAAAAACGTCACAGTGACAAATGCTTTATTGTTGTAAAAATATGTGTTAAGATTTATTTCTCTGTACAAGTAGAAAGACAGTCTTCTGTCAAGCTTGGGTCTGAGATGCAAACATGTGGTTGACCAGGATTCATGGGAATGAATGGCTATGGAGCCATTAAAGAACGATGTGATTTGAGTGCTGACTCCTGAGCCCAGAGGTCAGAAGCCTCCTCACTCTACTCTCCCTATTGCACTGGCAAGTTTGTGACCCCAGGGTCACTTCTTATCGCCTGTATCTACTGTCGAAGTGCATGATTGGGCTTATGGTGACATTCAATACTCATTTTCTTCAACCTCTTTGCAATATCTAACACTGCTGATAGCAGCTCCTTGGAATTCTCTTCCTTTAGCTTTAGTGCTTGTACTTTCTTAAGTCTTCTCCCATTTCAGATCTCTTTCTATCTCTTTGGTATACTACCCAACATAGCCCACCTCCACTCTCTTCAGTGCTTTCTTCTTCCTCTGCTCTCTCTCTATTTTCAATCTCATAATAGTGCACCAATCGCTGACTGCTAGGCTCAGGTATTCCTCACCTCTGGACACATGGTTCAGGTATATTCCCTGAATGTTCCAGAGTAAAGTCAAGCTTCTCCGTACATGTTCACCTTCAAGTGTTCACCTTTTCTTTTAGTGGTAATCTATTCCTTCTGTCACTGAAGCTTAGAGTCTTGCTCTCACCTTCAATTCCTACTTAATTACTCTTATTCATCCATCAGCAAACACTTAGTGTGCACCCATTATGTGACAGGCACTGGGCATACATTAGTGAACACAACTGAAGTGTTTTCTGTCTTCATGGAGCTTGTATTCAATCAGATGCTTAAATCCAGGAAACCTACCCTCTATAATGTCACCCATATTCAACTTCTCATATCTTTCCCCATAAAAATGTATTCTACTGCAGATCTTCACCACCTTTTCCGAATATTACTGTATGTCTTCTTAAATGATCACTTAAAGTCATTGTCTTTCCTGCCTCCAGTATCATCTTTTAAAAAATATATATTTTATTGATTTTAGAGAGGAAGGGAGAGGGAGAGAGAGACAGAAACATCTATGATGAGAGAGAATCACTGATCAGCTGCCTTCTGCACGCCCCAACAGGAGATTAAGCCCGCAACCTGGGCATGTTCCCTTGACCAGAACCGAATCCAGGACTTTTCAGTCCACAGGCCAACACTTGATCCACTGAGCCAAACCGGCTAGGGCTCCAGGATCATCTTTTTATTCCACAGGCTTTATCACATGATTTTCCTACTCAAATCTTCCATGATTCCCTATTACATATAGAATAAAATACAAACCTTTTGGCCTAGAATTATAGACTCTTCACAATTTATATATATTTTTCCAGCTCTTACTACTTTTCAAAATTTTCCAACTTTATTTCCTATTACTTGTAGATATATAGAATGGTGAAGCCAGATGTGACCTTTGGGGTCCCAATACCTTCAATTTTATCAATAAAGACAAAGGCCCGGAGAAGTAAAGTGCCAATGGGGTTTGATGGAAGGAAAGCCCAGTGTGGAAAGAAGCACTCAATATAGCATTTAAAGATGGGTAGGACTTAGATAGATGGAAGGCTCCTGATGGATCCAGCTGTAGAGTATCATCGAAAAATTTTTAGTTTTTAGAAGTATATCCTTATGACTTACAAACTGCCTCTACCAGTTGATTCAATCTTCACTGCATTTCTACATTTACTTCTTCTCTGTCTTCCTCATACTCTCCCCAAAGCAATTCTGTGGTTGTGCCAAGAACACAGTTCTATCAGCAGCCTGCCACCTAGTTACTTCCTTATGGGTCTAACACTGGCTGATCAGAAATCAGATCTATGCAAGACAAATGCACTTAGATTGGAGTGGTCAGGAGCACAGCTAGAATTGCCTCACTTCCTGCTTTATCCTTCTGGGTAGCTGGGGCACTGGGTATATAATGCTCCAGCTACAATAAATATATTTACCGTACTTTGTATGTGCTTCATGGAGTCAATTCAATTCCCTTGGAATATTCTTTACATTCCATACATCAATGCTCAGCTCACAATCCACCTTCATTCCTGATTTCTCTTACCTCTGAGTTACATGGTACCTTTTATGCATGTCCTCAAAGGTGCTGTTTTTGTTCATGAATTTGAAAATATTCATAGAGTGCCTACAGACACTGTAAGCAGGGAGTAGAACAGAATTCCTGACTTTGAGAAACATACATTTTATGGGAGCAGACAGAAAACAATGAAATGAATACATGGCATGTCTGATGGAGATAGAGAAGCAGCTACATAAAGCAGGAAAATGGGAAGAGAAGACGAGAGTCTGTAGAGGTGTTATTTTATCAGGGTGTTCTCTTGATATTTCAGCAAGGACCAGAATGAAGCTTGGGAGCAAGGCATGTAGTATCTGGGAAAAGCAGATTCTGACCAGAAGAAGAGCCAGTATACATCCTGCAGTGGGAATTTGCTGAAGAGGCTCAGATATCAGCAGGAAGGCTAAGGATGATGGAGAGAACAAGGCAAGGAAAGGTAAAAATTGAAGACAGTGAGGTCGTTGGAGTCAGAGACTTGTAGGTTATAAGGACTTTCAATTTTATGATGACTGAAATGGAGAGTGTTTGGAATATCTTAAGAAAATTAATAACCCAATCTTACATTAATTTTAAAAGGATTTGAGGGGCAAGGCTAGAGGCAGAAAGACCAGTTAGAAGATATTCCAACAGTACAAGTGAGAAATGATAGCTTGAAATCAGTGTAGTAACAAGGGATATGAAGAAGAATTGTTGATTCTGGATATATTTTTGAAGGAACAGTGATAAGATTTGCTGATGGATTGGTTATGAAGTGAAGATTTAAAAAAATAAAAAAGGTAAGAGTTTCCACAATTTTTGGCTTGAGCATCTTAAAGAACGGCAGTTCCATTTACCAGGGGAAAGCAGATGTGTGAAGGCGAGAGGGTAAAGTGGGGAAGTCAGTTTGGTTTGGGACCCTCCTCAGGGCCTCCCACACAGTAGAGAGCCTAAAAATGCTGAATGAACAACTGATTTAAAAAAAACAACAGTTGTGATGGGTCACAGAGAACTGGATGTGCTCTCTGCTGCTTCCCTGCCCATCAACAGATGCCTGCCCGGGGGAGCAAAATGGGAAAAGGATGACCACTTCCACAGTTGTCATGCTGAAAGGGTCACCGCGTGCTCTTGCCTCATCTATGTGCCATGACACAGGTTCTAGGAGGTGGAAGAGGATGGCTGGGAAAGGAATGAATGCAAGAGGGAAAGGGGTGAGGAAAAAAAACCAGAACCAAAATGACTGGAATGCCATGGGCAACTATAATGATTCCTGAATAAGAATGAATCTGGAGAGCATGTCACAAGAAACCAGAAACATAAGTGGGGGAGGGGGCAGCAGAGAGAAAACAGAAAGCTATGAAAGAAGGCAGAGAAAACGGAGGTAAGAGGGACAAGAAAATTAAAAGCAGAAGGAGAAAAAGAAAAAAAAAACTTGAGGAGGTGAAGCCAACGTCTGAAGAAAGAACAAAGGAAACGCCATGCCATCAGCTTACACTGAGAGCAGGGCCTGGGGTCTGATTTCAGTGCACCTCAAGGAGAGACAAACAGTAAACCCGGGGAGCCCTCCACAGAGCCTCTGGGCATTTTGAATCCAAGAAGAAACCACAGGCCAGGATGAATGCTCAAGCAAACAAACGACAGCCGTCCTGGGGTCGTGAGTGAGCGGACTGCATGTTTGACAGGGCCACGGCGGAGCAGCCCCGGAGACTCCAGCCCAGCCCGGCCCCCATCTGTGTGTACAACACACAGCTGCTTCAACTGAGTGACCTCTCTTGTCAGCATTTGGCTAATTAAGGAAAGATATTACCTACAGATCTCTATGTCTCAGTCCTATTTCCTGCTCATTAAAAAAAAATGGTTTAATGAGAAAAAGAATCAAGGCAAAGAATCTAAATTATTTTCCCCCCAAAGTGAGCTGAGTGGCAGTGGTTGCTGTTGCCAAAAATGCTTGAACAACAGGATTTTGACACGAAGACTGGAATCTAAACAGCATGAAGAAATCTTGAAAGCCAAGCAGCCCCCATTATCTCATGCTTGCAAGACTATAGTCCAAAAGATGAGTGATGAGTCTCCATTTGTGCAAGCAGAGCGGTGGGCCAAGGCCCTGACAGAGCCACTAATTGCCATCCGCTTGTTTACACACCCCAGAGATGGTGACTGGACAAACAGTTCATTTCCCTTGAAATTGGACCAAACTTGGGGAGAGTGGGGGGAGCCTGTTACATGTGATAGAAGAGGAGCAGGCAGAATTCTCCTGGGAATAAGACTCCAGATCAAAGCAGAGACCAGTGAGCTGAGCAAACACGGGTTGAACAGCCAGCTTTCCCTAAGTAGCATTAGGTCCACGGCTTTCTGCATCCTATCCACCTACAGCCTCACTTCCTAAGGTCAGAAGTTTTGTGATATTCAGATACAAGGATCAATGGGGGAGTGTCAACACCAAGCTCACTTCCAAGGCTTCTGCAGCTAAGACAACTGCAGTGAACTTCTTGGCCCTTTTGGACTTCAGTTGACACTTAGCATTTGCTACACTGCACAACTGCTCACCCCTTCAGTGTCCTCATTGTCGCCTAAACTACAATGTGAGCTACTTGAGGACAAGGACTGGAAGCCTCCAGATTCCATGGCAGGACACGACATGTGGAGAGACACCAGCCAAAAAAATGGCCATGGTTGTTAATGACTATTAGCAACTCCTCACACAGCTTATGTATTTTTTCTTTGTCTACATCAGAAGGTTGGTTTCTTGAGATAAGAGATCCAGACTTCTCAGTTACGCCCTTGGCTGACCGTGGAAGTCAGTAATGCCTGGCGCCGATCCGAGTCCTGGAAACAGAACTGAGAGGACTCTCTTGAAGACCTATTTTTCCTCAAAATGAGAATGGGCTTAAAAAATAAAAAGCTATCTCTGTATTGCCCAGCCCACAGTTATTGTGTTAATGTGCAGAAATATAGCCATGAAGTACGAAGCAACAAAAAATGATTACTTCTAGTTATCCAGAACTTACTGTGGGTACACTGATGACTCTACTCAATAGGAGGGAGATCTATGTTGGTAAGTAAACCAAATACATTTCAGGTTTTGCCCTCTGAGCATTTAGGGCACTACATATTAGAAACATAGTAAAGTAGGGTTGATCAAACCTGAGAAGGGACCAATCTGCCCAGGGAGGAGTACCGCACCCTGGAATCAAAACATGGGGTGAATGGCAGCCTGAGGTTGTGAGCAAAACTCAGCAGTTCCAGCCTAGTGCACCCTTCACCGGTAACTTCAGCTTTCCGCTTGTCACTGTGTCCCAGCCCCAGGTGAGTGAACCTGCAGCTCAGGCTCTCCTATTGGAGCAGCTGTGGCAGTGGTGGGGGGTGGGGGGTGGAGGAGACGGGGAGAGAGACAGAGAAAAGCTGGAAAAAGAAGAGATACCTTTTTTTCTGGAGAGAGCTGAGGACTAGGTCAACTTGAGGATTATCATATTCTCAGGAGGAGCTGTGATACCATTTGAAAATCTAGCTGGTGGCAGCTCCATTTTCCCCAGATCAGTAGTAGAAGACTGGGAGCATTTGGTATCAGCACCTTAAAAGACTACTAAGGAGTCAACAGCATGGCTGCAGCCTCTAATCTGTGCAGATAGTTGTGTGCAAATGATGAAAACCACTTTGCTTCAAAAGGAGAGTAGCTGTTTGAAAGGCATTTTAGATCACGTGGGATTCCATGTGCTGTCAAATTACAGGGATCCTGGAGGCTTGGTTAGTTCACTTAGCACGATGGCAAAGGTGGCTGCTTGCGGGGAGAGCAGTCGTCGGGGCAGTAGAGCAAGGCTGGGGATGGCAGGAATAGGGCCCAGGAGGGAGGTGGAATGTACGAGAAAGGTACTGACACAAGAGGAAGTTGGCAGGGTTCACATGGCCCGTCATACAGAGCAGTAAGTGGACGGTAATTCTGGACAACTGGAGTGCTGGATAGGGAATGCGCACAAGTGGTGAAGTCCGGAGCAGCATGAGCAATAGTTGTTTAAAAAGAAAAGATGACTCCTCACTCCACCCCCACTGCCCCCAATCTTTGGAAGACACACACAGACAGGAGTGTCACACAGTACAAAGGTTTGTATTACACAGAAACTGTTGCTCAAAGAGGAACTTACACAGAGGAACAAAATTCAAAAACAAACAAACCACCCCCATTTATCACAGTTGAGCCATCCAGTGGTTTCTCTATCCCTTTGGCCATTACTTCAGATATATTTGCTGGAATATTTTTTCTTCCTTTTCCCTGACAGCTCATTGATCTTAGTGGAGTTTGGATAATCACAGTTTGTGGGAAACAATCTAGGCCACTTTTTTAGCTTGCTGCTCCTTAGATGCTTCTTGGATGTTGTCCATTTAATATTTTTGAGAAAAAAATTACATATAGACACACACACACACACACACACACACACACACACACACGATATTCTATAATCTCAGAGTAAATGTAGTGTGTCCCTGAAAAGAAGTTACATAAATCCAAGGGAACAACGTCATTATTTTAAATTAAGACACGTGGTATTTCAAATCAATCCACCTGGAACATGTAATCAAAACTCATGAACTTTTATATAGATTCCAGATTCTGATTTCTTATCTATATTTCCAGGAACAGAAAACTGGTAGATAAACTAGCAATTGAAAAACAATTATTTTCAATGCTATATAGAAGTAGCTCTTACATCTATACATTCTATCAACCCTCCCTTGGCCCCATCCCAACCAGAAAGCATTTTAAAGTGTATCTATACAAAGTGCAATTGGTGAGATCTATTTTCTCTGTTATTCAGCAGCTCATAGTTAAGACTTTCAGCTACAACAATCCTGATAAACACAGAAAGAGCTCTTATAAGTACAAAGGATATATCCTGATTCCACACGACCAGGCTGCTGTAGCTAAGAAGAGTCTTCAGAAATCTGCTTTTAAATCATTCCTCTGGTGGGAATGCAGACTGGTGCAGCCATTATTAAAAACAGTGTAGAGTTTCCTAAAACAATTAAATATGGAACTGCCATTTGATCCAGTGATCCCACTTCTAGGAATATATCCTAAGAAACCCAAAGCACCAATCAGAAAGAATGTATGTATCCCTATGTTCATAGTGGCACAATTTACAATAGTGAAGATCTGGAAACAACCCAAGTGCCCATCAGTAGATGAGTGGATAAAAAAAGCTGTGGTACATTTATACAATGGAATATATGCAGCGGTAAAAAAAGAGAAAGGATGTCTTATCCTTTGAGACAGCATGAAGGAACCTGAAGAGTATTATGCTAAGCAAAATAAGCCAGTCAGAGAAAGACAAGTATCACATAATCTCACTCATATGTGGAATCTAATGAACAAAACAGATCCAGAGACAAAGAAGCATGGAAAAGAAGGCAGAATCTCAGAGGAAAGGTGGGGAAGATAGTTGGGCAGGAAGAGATCAACCAAAGAACTTGTATGTCTATATGCATACCCCATGGACATGGACAATAGGGTGGTGAAGGCCTAGGGCAGGGCAGTCTAGAAGAGGTCAACGGGAGGGACCTATTTATGCAATGCTCTCAACAATAAAGATTTAAACAACAACAACAACAAAACCCCCCCAAAAAACAACAACATTCCTTGCCCTCTTGGGGGTGGGGGAAGCCCTCAATTCTATGATTCATATTAAAGTAAAATGCTTTTCTGACAGTGGAGCACAGCTTGGTCCTCAGCTCCTCAAGGCAAGCATTACTAACCTGGCCATTGAAGGACCAGACAGCAGGTCAGAACCCACTGAAAAGGCACTCAGAACTTATGGGTTTTTGAGTGGACAGTTTTATTAAAGGCCAGACTACAGAAAGGAAACATTCCTAATTTGTCAAATTTCTGATAATTTCATCATTTGAAAGTTGTAAAAATAGTAAAATCCAGACCTTAAATCAGTTATTTATACTGACAAGAAGAATGTTTGTGGCAGCTTAAACTTACATTTTTCTCTCATGCTGGTGTTGGTAAAGTTGACTTGTGTGCTTTTTTTTCTTCACACCGAACCATATTTAAAACGAGAAGATTATAAGGTTATTTGAGGCCATTTGTCCCCGGAAAAGGAGGGAAGTATGTCTTCATCATGTCTCCTGCACGAAGTGTGAGTTGTTAGGGGTCCAACTCCAAGGAGAATCTCTTGAAAGGAATGGAGTAGAAACCGCAGCAAATGGGACTTTATATTAAGTCCCAGAAAAAATCTCCTGGCTGATGCTTGGTTCTCCTGTGCTAAGGTAGGGTGGATTTGTGAGGCTACTCTTTTTGAGGTGTTTCTTTCCATGTAGAAACAGACAAATAAGGACTTTTCTTTAGAGAGAGATTGAGGAGAATGATGAAAACTCATTCCCTGGAAATACTCTCTGTCTTGAAGAAGTTACAAGGACCAGAGCAAACACATTTGCTATTTATCTGATCCCTAAAGACAACATGGACCCCACTGCCTAGGGCAAGCACTCATGATCAGCTTCGCAAATCTTGATGGACTAAGTCAGGTAAAGCCAGGACCTACAAGTTAAGAGTCTAGATATTAACTGAGGAACAATCAGTTATGCCCTGTGGTAGGTTGCCTCCAGATGGCCACCATCAATCTTTCCTTCCCTGTACATATGCCCTGCTCTCCACTGAGAGGTAGTGTGTTCCTCCACTCTCTTGAAACTTGACTGGCATGTGACTTCTTTGACCAAAAGTGACACCACGTTTTATCTCTAGCCTTTAAGAGGATTAGAAGTTTCTGCTTCCTTTTGTGGAGGGGTGGGGGTGGCATTTCCTCTGGAAAGAGGCAGCCATTGGTAAGAAATCTAATACCCCACATCCACCATGCTGTGGGGAAGCCCAAGCCATGTGGAGAGACTACACAGATTAGGAGATGCCCAGCCAGGATGTGTATATGTGTACCAAGAAGTTTTCAGACAATTCCAAATCCAGCCACCTTCTGACTCCAACCTCTTGGAAAACCCAGTTGAGTCTAGTTGACCCATAGAACCGTAAGAGATAGTAATAAATTGTTGTTTCAATAACTAAATTGGTTATGTAGCAACATATACCAGAATATACCCTAGGGATTCCTGATACCAACAGGCTATAATCTTTACTGGCAAATAAAAATCCCAGGGGCAAAGACTGTGTTCATCTTGCTCATTATTGTATCAATAGCAAGTAGCACAATCTCTAGAACATAGTAAGACCTGAATTAACATGTAATGAATAGTTTGAGCAGCTAGATCTGTGCTAATATGGCAAAAGAAGGACCCATGGTCAACAAATATCTTAGATGGAACTAAATCTGACTTTGCTTAAGTAATGTAAGTCACACCAAAGTACAAGGGAACATAAGAGGAGGGTAAAGGAAGGCAGAGAACAAATATGTATGCCTATTATTATGTTAGGTAGTATACTGGGTGACTGACATATGCCAGCTGATTTGATTATCAAAACAACCTTATGGTATTGGTGTGATTATCTCTTATCTTTGAGATGAGAGAACTTAGCCTTGTTTAGATGAAGTAAATTTCCCAAGGTCAGACTGTTAGGAAAGGGATTTGAACTCAGGTTTGTGTAATTCTGAAGCCAGCCCTCTTTTCACCAGAATCTCCCAGGAGACCTCAACAGAAACACTAAGGAAACAATTTGAAAGAGACACAAAACCCATCCCTTGAATCTTACCCAGGACTATGGAGTTCCATCAATTGTGGTCAACATGTTGGAACCTATTTCACCACATGAAGCTCAGACAAACTACAATTAATGCCATAGCCATGACTACAAACTGGGAACCAACACCAGAGGAAGCTTCAGTTTAAGAAAGCAGATGATCACGCACATAATATTATGTTAGCAATTAGGCTTAATCCTAGAATCATGAAACTGAAGGAAAGATATTAAGGAAAGAATATAGTGCCCTCCTGGGAAGAATAACAATTTCAAACAGATTTTTTGTGTGTGGATTTCTGCATTACCAAATTGAATATATTACACTCCTCTAGAATTATTATGATTTCTCACTCCACATTTAATTTATTTCAGCAAGAAACTGGGATGATGCGATGAGCTCAGTAGGCAGATGGTTTGTTCATTTCAATGAATAATTTGAATGTCAACAAGTCAGTAGATGCTGGGAGGAGAGGGAAAGTGGTAAATAACAAAGGTCCTCATGCCAAGCTTTGAGGTGGAGCGAGGATGTGCTACCAAGGACTGGCACTTTAAGAAGCCAAGCACTCAGATTTTGCTAAGTTTATGAAAGGTTGTCTGTGAACTGACATTGCGTATTTCCTATAGTGAAAAAACCATTCATTGCTTATCCCTGTTGAAAAAGGTTGTGATCTGCTCAAATACACTTTTTTTAAAAAAAAATTTTCAGGAGAGAAATAGTGGTGATCAAGCAAAACTTAAATATAAACACTGGTAGAGAAAGGTAGCTATATTTCTTTTCAATCCAAAAGATTAATTCAAGGATTAAGGAATTGACCACATTCTCTGTTTTCAGCCTGCAACCTTTCAAAAGTCTCATCATTCTCCGACCTGCAGGGAAGCAGAGCTTGTATGTTCTAGTTAACAGTTATCAAGGAGAGTTAGAGTCGTTTACTCTAGTGGTGTTTACTGTCATTTCTAATCACTTTAAGTCAGAAAAGGCGCGCTGACTGTGGGTCCCAAGGATCATGTGTTTGCAGTTCAACTCAGCAGCCACTAGGTGGTAATATTGTTGATTTGGGTAGCCATGACATGAGATCCATAAGGCATGCCTCCTTTAAAGGAATTATGTAAACACTTTCTCTCATTAAGATGTAACTATAGAAATAAAAATTACACTTCAAAATAAAAGGTTTTAATGGTGGAAGAACACAATGCTTTAGAAGAGCTCCATGCATATCTGCCTACCTGCTTTTTACTCTAATTACATATATGATGATCTACAAATTATAACAAGAAGGCAGCTTCAGGTCCCAGGGAAATCCAGCTTATATGAATTGCATTTGGCTTACTTTTAAGGGAGATGAACAAGATGAACATGATTTTCTAAGATCTTTCACTGTAATTATTTATTATCTGCCATTTGAATTTGGAACTAGAGCTATTCACAGGAAAGGAACACTTCTGTGATTGACTCTCTGAGCTCCACCCTCTACACCATCTGATAAGACTGTGATAAAATGACTGAGACTATAGCAGCAGCCAGCTACTGACATCTAGTGCCAGGCTCCATGCTCAGTGCTCCGCGAACATTGTCTCCTCCAGCCCTGGCCTCCTACTGGTGCTGCCGCAATTCTCCTAAAGCAAAATGAACTCAGCAGAAGCAACAGACTTGTACTATTTGAAAGAATAAAGAGGTCTTTCCAGAGTTGGACATTATCTGCAAAACCACGTATTATATAATACGTATCCTGCGAAATGACTCCCAGAAGGCAGTATAGGTGTTAAGTTCTTCCAGCATGAAGAAGAGAATAACTGAGTAATTCAAAGAGAAGTCATGTGGTACCAACTGCAATCAATCACTGATTAAAACCTTGATGATAGCTGTAAAGAATCCAAAGAGGAAATGATGGCTGAGCCAATGATTATATGAAGCAATTTATCATGAAAACAACTCTTATGCAAGAATTCGGAGCTCAATACTGACTCCATAAAAACACTTAGCTACTTGTCACCACAGTTATTTCCAAAGTATAAATGAAACTTTTCCGTTGTTACTGTTGGGGAAGGTGGTACAGTCTCCATCAGGACTCTAGGAATGGGAGTCCCTGGGGTTAAGCTGTGGTGGATAGGTGTGCTAGTCTCACATTTTTCTTGTTTAGATAGTGGAAGTAAAACTTTCTAGTTACCCACAAGGCCTTGGGACACAGAGAAAAATAAGTGATTGTCCAAGTTACCAGAATGGCATAGTACCAACACTGAGATTGAGATCACACTGACCTTGCAGAAGTTACTGAAATCCTCAGACTCAGTTTCCTCATCTAGAAAATTAGGAATGACAAAATAAGCTTTAAAGGATTGCTGCAAAGATTAAATGACACACTGTGCATCAACTGTTGAAGTCGGGAGGCATCCTCCCAACTCCCTGTCTGAACTGAAAACTCAAGGGAAATTTTCAACCCATTGGTATTTCTCATGGAGGGTGACGATGAGGTAATAATTGTGCACTAATTATCAATGGTTTATATAGTTCATACAATGGTTTTACATATATATTTTGTCTCATTTAATATTCATAATGACACTATGCAGTAGATATTCCCATAATCGTTTTATAGACAAGAAAATAAAAACCTGCCCAAAGTCACATAAGAAGTTACAGTGGGGAAGCTAGAGTTCAAACCCAGGTCTCCTAACTTCAAGTACAATGCTTTTTCTGCTACATTCAGAATGCTTAAAAAGTAAAAACAAACAAACAAACAAAAACCCCCAACCCCTATTTAACCTAAAAGTATACAGCAGTTGTAACAGGAAGATTAAATAATGCAATTATGGCTCAGTATCAGGAATGAAACTTCAGAAGTTCCTAAAACCCTGCTTCTGGGGAACATACCTTAGTCTACTTCTAGTTTTTCCAAAACAAGCCAGTGAAATACGGAAAGAGAAATTCACAAATGGATGACTTTCTATACATAGAAAGGAAGAGCCTGCCTCACTTGGCTTCATCCCGTCCTTCTACCTGGGGATGTTTCTACTCCTCAGAAAGGAGTTACAATAACTGAGTAATTCAAAGAGAAGTCATGTGATACCAACTGCAATCAATCACTGATTAAAACCTCGATGATAGCTGTAAAGAATCCAAAAAGGAGATGATGATGTACGTGTGTGTGTGCATGACTGTGTATGCACACACATGCTGGCAGGGCTCCACTGCCTAGAGCAGTTGTGGAGGGGTGTTGAGAAAGAGGACCATAATGAAAGAAAGCAAGGTCCTAGCTCATTGATCTGGCTCTTCATTCACAAGAAAAGGAAAATACAAGAGGCCCTTAAATTTCCTTCTGTGATCCAGTCCAACCCCCAAAGGAGGGAAAGAGTTTGTGAATGAGCACATTTAACTTCCAGTCCCTTGGAAATTGAACATAAAGGGCTAGATTCAGTAGCTGAAGGGACTCCAATTGGTATCACAATGGGGAAGTCTGAAAAGGAGGCAGTCTTGAGAAGAAAAAAAAATGCAAAAATTTAAATTTTGGGGTTAGGGGGAAAGCAAGTTGTTTAAAAAATATTTTAAGTTTTTTGAAGAGGTTCACATTAATTAAAAGTTTTATGAAAAGTCTGCATACCACCAGTGAAATACCAGCCCTAGATTAGTTTCTTATTTGTCCTCAGAGATTTTCATTAAGTAGTATCCATTTTTCCCTTCTTCTTTAATATACCCACTCTTCTGACTCTTGCTTTTTTCCACTTACAATACATCTTAGAAATTCTTCCCTGTCAATATATAAAGACTACACTCATTCTTTTCTCTTTTTAAAAACAGATGCTTAGTATTCCATCATATGGAAGCACCATAATTTGATAATTCCATTATTGACAATCACTTAGGTTGTCTCCAATCTCTTGCTGTTACAAACAATGTGACAATAAGTAACATGATACATAAATCACTTTGCATGTGGGAGCATAAATAAAGGTATGCATTTAGAAGTAGAATTGCCAAGTCAAAGGCATATGCATTTGTAACTTTAATAGATATTGCTAATGCTAAATTGACCTCCATACAGATTGTAACAATTCACATGCAATATAAAAAGTAAAGTTTACCCTACTGCATTATCAAACTTTTGTAATTTTGCCAATATTATAGATGAAAACTGAAATTTCAATGTAATTTATTTTGTACTTCTATTTTGAGATATGCTTTTTAAACATATTAAAAGATGCTTTTTAAACATATTATTTGTTTCTATTGGATGTTGGTCTTTTTAAAAATGATGTCCATGAGGTCTTATGTATTAGGTAGATTTTGTTTATGATATGAGTTATAAATTTGGGACTGTGACATATTTATTTTTTATTATATAAAGTGATGTTACTTAATGTTTTATTGAGTTTTTAAATGAAGAATGGATATTGAATTTTGTCAAGTGTCTTTTAAAAAATCTAAAGAGATGTTTACATCTAAAGGTCTGAATTCTCTTGTTAGGGCTATTAATAGTGATGAATTATATTAACAGACATCCTAATATCACATTATATTATCCTTAAGTTCTGGGAATAAACTCCATTTGGTTGTGAAATGTACTTTTTATTTCATTTTTTAAAAATATATTTTATTGATTTTTTACAGATAGGAAGGGAGAGGAATAGAGAGTTAGAAACATTGATGAGAGAGAAACATTGATCAGCTGCCTCCTGCACACCCCCTACTGGGGATGTGCCTGCAACCAAGGTACATGCCCTTGACTGGAATCAAACCTGGGACCCTTCAGTCTGCAGGCTGATGCTCTATCCACTGAGCAAAACTGGTGAGGGCTGTAATTTTTATTTAAAAAATTTGAAACTACAATGAGTTCAATCTGGGGTCGGGGTACATATAAGAGGCAGCTGATTGATGTTTCTCATATTGATGTTTTTTTCTCTCTCCCTCTCCCTTCCTCTCTCTCTCTTAAATCAACAAAAAAGCATATCCTCAGTTGAGAATTAAAAGAAAAATAAACTACAGTGAGACTGACCTGTAGGTTTTTTGGTTTTTTTTGGAGGGGGGAGGACTACCTTTTCCAGGTATTTATGTCAGATTATACAAACATAAAAATAATTTAGGCATTTTTGTTCTTTTTGCCAAACTTTTCATTGGAGAGAATAAAAAAGAGAACTAGAGTTATTCAATAGACAATTTATTGGATATTTGTCCAAAAAGAAAAATTGAGTAAATTAAAGATAAAAAGGGAGGGGGGTTGGAGGAGAAACAAGAGAACAGAGATGGGGATAGAGAAAACTGGTTACTGTGTGTGTGTGTGTGTGTGTGTGTGTGTGTGTGAGATGTGCTTTTTACAGAAATTTCTGGAGGAAAAAACAAATAAAAGCAACTGATTCAAACTAACTCTTTCTGATAAGAGTCTACATAATAAACCTCTGATAAGACAGCTTTCTCCATCTTCCAAGATTACTCCTCTGTTACTTCAGTGACCAAGAGATCGCAACAGATTATCTTAATTCTTGGCCATCTGATGTGATTTGAAGCCATCCCTGCTGGCACTTTTGTTGAGTAGTAGTGAGGAATACAAGAATCCCGTTTGGCCCATACAGAGTGTTCATTCCTGCAGCCACAGTCCTTCCTTCCACAAGCTCTTTAAAGAATGTAAGAATTACTTCCTCTCCTAGGTCACACTGTCCAGATCACTTGAACATGATGACTCAGATGGTTTTCTTCCTACATTTTGGGGGTTGAAGAGATTACTTAATAGCCTGCTTTTATTCTACAGTTTAGGGCAGTGATGGTGAATCTATGACACGCGTGTCAGAGGTGACACGCGAACTCATTTTTTTGGTTGATTTTTCTTTGTTAAATGGCATTTAAATATATAAAATAAATATCAAAAATATAAGTCTTTGTTTTACTATGGTTGCAAATATCAAAAAATTTCTATATGTGACACGGCACCAGAGTTAAGTTAGGGTTTTTCAAAATGCTGACACACCGAGCTCAAAAGGTTCACCATCACTGGTTTAGAGGTTTAGTTATGGTCTTTGTCAATCTAATCTGAGCTAACTATTTATTAAGAATGGATTGTAGCCCTAGCCGGTTTGGCTCAGTGGATGGGGCGTTGGCCTGCGGACTCAGGGGTCCCAGGTTCGATTCTGGTCGGGGGCATGTGCCTTGGTTTCGGGTGCATGCCCAGTGGGGAGTGTGCAGGAGGCAGCTGATTGATGTTTCTCTCTCATCGATGTTTCTGACTCTCTGTCCCTCTCCCTTCCTCTCTGTAAAAAAAAAAAAAAAAAAAAGAATGGATTGTAGCCTGGCCGATGTGGCTCATCCACCTATGAACCAGGAGGTCACAGGTCACAATTCGATTCCTGGTCAGGGCACATACCTGGGTTGCAGGCTAAATCCCCAATAGGGGGCATACAAGAGGCAGCCGATCAATGATTCTCTCTCATCATTGATATTTCTCTCTCTCTCTCCCTCTCTGAAATCAATTATATGTAAGGATTGTAAGCATATCTGTAACATTGATGAATGGATTGTAAGCATATCTATAACATAGATGTTTTGATATTCAGACATGCATTATAGACCAAAAAATGCATCTCACATGCATTATAGACCAAAAAATGCATCTCACCAGATTCTGGCATGATTTCCCAATTCTAAAAGAATCTAAGTAGGAAAATCACAAAGTAAAACAAATATCCTCCAGGAACTTTGAAAGACTCAGGCTGTTTGTTCACTAATTTAGCAAATAATTATTAACACCTTTCATGGGCCAAGGCTGAACCTTGGTTATTTGGGATGAGAAATGTAGGATACATAGGCCTAGTACCAGCTTTCATGGGGTATTCGGCCATTGAGATCATTCTTTTTGCATTCAATGTGGGAAATCAGAGTTCTTGTTTTATTTGTTTTTAGTTTTGTAAATTTATTTACTTTTTACTAGAAAATAGTTTCTTGACATTTAAAATATCTCTAATCTCAGCTGTTCAAAGAACCTTACAGGATAGTTTGATTAACCAGGATCAGCATGGCTCATTCAAATTCGTTTTGATTTGGTTCCATCCATGGATGCCACATAAAATTAATGGAGACTGAGATAAGGCCAAGTGTAGGAGAGGGCTGGTATTAGCACCAGTTTAGGTTTCAGCCCTCCCTGCCAAAGCCATAAATACAAATGACCAATTTAACAGCATGAAAAGACCACCTACAAGATCTATACCTGGGACCTAATCAGTTGCTCTGCGCCTTCTTTCAATTACAGGATCCCTGCCACGTTTATGGGGACGTTTAATGTGAGCATCACATTTTTGAAGGCCATATCATTATGAGCATGTTTGATCTGAGGGTGGGAAAACATGCGCTCACATAATGCCTGCACAGAGCTCCTCTGTGCTGAGCTGTAAACTGGTGTCAACAAGAGCCTACTGTGGAAGAGGAAAACCCTGTAAGGAAAAGGGCTCAGATGCTGTTGAGATTGCCACTCGTGAAAAGTGGTGCCATTAAAACTGCTTTCGGTTCTGCGCAGGAAATGAAATTATTAAGAACAAGTACCCCAGTTTTGTCGAATAATACTATTTAAGGGCATTTTTAGTACGGAATGATGATAAAAGACAAGGATAAACACATCGCTTCCACTTGTGTGTGGAAACAGGATATGATTTACAGAAGAAAAATTAAATCATCATGATTGTTAGAGCTGAATTGCAGCTCATGTAAAAGTTAGTCTGACCATGAATCAACTGAGTCACAACGTCTGTATGCGACTTCTCAGGCATAAAGAACGCAATTGCTTAAGACTTCATGAGTGATAAGACCCTTAAATAGAAAAGTAGCCACTTCCTGCCAAATTTCCAAATATTATGAAAGTATGGAAGTATCTTTTCTCAATTATAGTCATTACTAGAGGCCCAGCGCACAAAATCGTGCACGGGTAGGGTCCCTAGGCCTAGCCTGCGATCTGGGCCATCTTCCGCCCGCTCGCCAGTCCCCAGTCCTGCCCTGCTGCCACCCACCCAGTTCCCTGTGGTTCCCCGTTCGCCATGCTGTGAGCTGCGGGCGGGGCAGAGGGATTGAGAGGTGGTTAATGCACCTCATAGTAACTGGTTGAGTGGTTGTTCCAGTCGTTATGCCGTTATAGTCCTGGGCTTTTATTATATAGGATATTCCATCCTATGCTCAGATACTCTTGAGGAACTTCTCATTCTACACGCTTTCTTTGTGTTATCTTATTCATGCCTGCTACCCTCTAAAGTCTCACTCAGTGCTCTCCCATGAGTCCAACATCTCTACCTCTGTGTCTCATATGTATATGAAATCAAAATGTCCAAATTTATGGCACTGTTTCCCATCCCAAATCTGGTCCTCCTCATCAGTATCCAGCCAGTTATTCAAGCAAGAAAAAGGAATTATCCTTTTCTCCCACCATTTTTTTCTGGAAGTTTTTGTACTGCCAATGAGTTATCTAGTCCTATAACTACTAAAAGCTTTATGAATGTCCCTTCCTTTCTCATTTTTACTGTGATTGCTTTTGCTCAAGTTCTTACTATCATTTTCCTAGACTACTGTTCAGAAGAGCTTGATGGACTGGCTTCCAGTCTTTTACTGTCCCAAGTATTCCTTATATTGCTCTTATGTATTTTTAACAACAAAAAAGCAATATGATCCCACATACCAAAACGAAAAAAGCCCAAGGTGACCATGTCACCCCCACACATGCTATTTTTCAAAGGCTCTCTGTTGCTTGTAAGACAAAGTTTGCATTCTTTAGCAAGTCATAGTGTGACTCTCCTCTCCCTTTTGGTCTTGTGTTCTTCCCATGTGCCCTATAATCTAGCTACACCAAGTCAATTGCCATTCACCAAACATGTCATGTCTTTATCCTGAGATTTGTAGTGTTTTCCTCTGCCTGGAACACCCTTCAGAATTTGTCGGCTGAGAATTCCTCATCCTCAATTTATTCATCTGTACAACAGGAAGATAATAGTGTTTACTTCAGAGGGTTGTCATGAGGACTAATAGGAAAGAAGATCTCCCATAGTGTCTGGCATACAGAAGCACTCACCAAATGTTAGCTTGGTTATCATTGTCATTGTGGAAAGTCTTCCCTGACTTACCTAGAAGTGTTAGGCATTCCTCCTCTCTAATTCTATATGTTTAATTAATCATGTTACATCAACTTCAAAATTGACAAAATTTTCATATTTTAGCACTTATGATATTACAATACATCATACAATCTATGACACATCGAGGTTTAATTGCCAGCAATTTTTCTTTCTTAGTAATACTTGTAATAATGTTTCTTACAATGAATGGCATATTAGATGAGATACTATACTTAAACTATATGATAACTGCCACTAAAATTTTATTATTGAGGGTGAATAATGCATACTTATTTATGCATGGAAAACCCTATATTTTCTATGAGTCAGTGAAATATCAACATAAGAAAAAGGACTACTAGTTAGAACTTCATAGAAGCAAAAAAAGAAAAGAAAAAATTCCATTTGTATATCCTGCAACTTGGCCAAGCCCCACTCACTCCTGAATTACAGAGGAGTAGTCAGGTGAAGCTGCATGCTGGCATATTTTTCAGTTAAGCACCCCATCTGAGAGCCACACGATGGCCCGACCCAGAGTAAAAATGGGGAGGGGCTAGCTTATGAAACTGCATTCCCATAACCTAGGATTCACAATGGAGAAGGTAGAATAAAAAAGTGAAGAGGAGAGTGAAAGAATGAGATGAGAAAGGTCAAGGGACCATGTCTTCTAGACTGGCACTTTCCAATAGAAATATAATGTGAGCCACATATAGAATTTTAAGTTTTTGATGGCCATGCTTAAAAACTAAAAGAAACAGGTAAATTAATACTAGCATTTTATGTTTTTAACCCAATATATTTAAAATATTATAATTTTATCATATCACCAACCCAAGAATCAGAAATGAAATGTTTTATTTTTGCATCAAGTCTTCAAAATCTGCTATGTGTTTTAGCCTTACACACATCTTAAATTGGATTAGCCTCATTTTCATTGCTCAACAGCTGCATGTAGCTAGAGCCTGCCATGTGTATTGGACAGTACAATTCTACATTGATTTTGACCAACTCAATTAAGTAATGAGATAACAGTAACAGGCTGTTTCAAGAGTGGCTCTTTTCAGCACAAAATACTATACATGTTTTAAGATTCGTGCCGTATTTAGTTATATATTTTAAAATTTTTTATAGGATGGTAATTTTCCTTTAGAATCTTTTTGTGCTTTGTTTTGGCTGATTTTGTTTTAACTATGATTTGAGGTTATTCTTAATGTCCTTCCCATATCCCCTGCATTATGTTGGTTAAAGAAGAGCTGACTCCTTTATTCAATTAGATCTTTCCCCAACAAGACAGTCCTTGGGAGAATGGCAAGAAATGTATGATTCATCTCAATATTCCCAGAATTTATCGCAGTCCCTAATGGATAGCAAACTCTGAGTAATCATCTTTGAGTACACAACGAAAGGTGGATGAAGATAGACGGTAGTGGTTTTCACGCTGGGCTGCACACTGGAATCATCTAGGGGGTAAAAATGCTGAGGCCTGGCCCCACCCCTAGAGAAGTTGCTGGTAGGTCTAGAGTTTGGCTCGGATGCCAACATTTAAAAAATTTCTCCCAGGTGATTCTAGTGTGCAGCCAGGGTTGAGAACCACTTTTCTAGGGTTTTCTTAGAACATCATTCTGTGGCCATATCCTTACCTCTCTGACATAAGGCCCACTTTGCCTCAAGTCAAGTTTCCTCTCAGAACAGGCCAGATGTTTCTTGAGAAACCTAGTAGAAAAGACACTAACACAGAACCCCAAAAGGAATTTGCAAATTCCTTTTCCAAGGCACCAAAGAAGATATTCAAGGGTCTAAATCTTTTTATATTTATCTTTTTCTAACAAAAAAATAAATAAAATTCACAATTTAAGTTTTAAGATTCAAGCTGGCTTAAGGAGAAAAAAGTAAGGCCACTACAGCACATAGGCAGATAATACCCAGATACAAATATTACAGAATATTCCAGAAATTGAATAATAGCAATTAAAAATAAAAATGGAATCTAAGTACACAAGAGCCTAATTTCAAGTGAAGTCCATACATGTCAAAAGCAGAAGTTCTTAATTGGGGGTCAGCAAAGGGAAGTATTTCATGTTTTTCTTCAGCCCCTTGAGGTTATATTTGCATAGTCATAAAGCAATACATCTACTTTGATAAGTCACAAGACAAATAAGTGTTAGTATCACTGTTTGCTCTCATGGCACTTTGCCTGACAACATTACTTCCATCAATCTAAGGTTTAGCAGTGTTCCAGGGAGAGCTCTGACGTCCACTTCAGCACAAACACGCTCTCACCTGGGAGGAGGGGGAAGCGATATCTGCACTAAGGGAGCAGCGGAAATAGAGCTCCTCTGAATCATGGACTGAGTTTCCCTGCCAACCCCCAAGGTGGTCTGTCCATACTATATGGATTCACCCTGTAATGGTCTTTCTTGATGGTGTGGTATCATGTGACCTTATTAACAAACTAGAGGCCTAGTGCACAGATTCATGCATGGGTGGGGTTCAGCTGGCCAGGCCCCAATCAGGGTGGGTCGGGGCTGGGCCTGTCTGGAGGAAGAGATGGTGGGAGGTTGGCTGACCGGCCCGCCCAGATCGGGACCCAATCAGGGCCCCTGATCAGGGCCGGGCTGGTTGTAGGAAGGGGCTTCAGGCAATTGGTTAGCAGGCCCTGCCCCCAATTGGGGTTGGGGGGCTGATTGGGGGTGGGGCCAGCCATGGGGAGGGGCTGTGGGTGGTGGGGCGGCCGGCCCCGCCCCTGAATGGGGTGGGTGGGGGTGCCAATCAGGGGCCAGCGGCCTGGGGGAGGACCCATGGGTGGTTGGCCAGCTGGCCCTGCCCCTGATTGGGGTGGGGGGGCCGATCTGGGGTGGGGCTGGGTGGGGGAAGGGGCTGCAGGAGATTGGCTGGCTAGCCCCGGCCCCTATTGGGGTGGGGGGGGGCAATCAGAAGTGGGGCTGGCCCAGTGGAGGGGCTGAAGGCCAATCAGGGTGGTGGGGGCCCATCGGGGGCGTGGCTGGCTGGAGGGAGGACTGCAGGAGGTTGGCTGGACAGCCCCACCCTCTATTGGGATGGGGGTGTGATCAGGGGTGGGACAGCCAGGAGGAGGGGCTGCAGGAGGTTGGCTGCCCAGCCCTCCCCCTATTGTGGTGGGGGGGTGAGATCAGGGGCGGGCCAGCAGGGAGGAGGGGCTGCAGGCCTATTGTGGTGGGGCGGGCTGATCCGGGTTGTGGCTGGTGGGGGTGAGGGGGGCGGGATGAAGGGAGAGGGTGTTTGGCTGGCAGGCCCCACTCTTGATTGGGGTGGGAGAGTCCAATCAGGAGCAGGCTGGCAGGGGGGAGGGGCCACGAGGTTGGCCATCGGCCCCACCCCCTGATCGGGCTGGTTCACTGGCCACAGTGGGCGTCATAGTGACTGGTCATTATGGCCGTTATGGTAGCTGCCTTTTTATATATATAGATAGAAACAGCACATTGATATATCCCCAAATGTCCCTACATGCATTTCCTCTGGCTTTCTAGCAAACACAAAAGCTACCTCTAACTCTACCACACTTATTTTTTTTCCTTATTGAAATGTAATTGGCATATAACATTATATTAGTTTCAGGTGTACAACATAATGGTTCAATAAATGTATATATTGTGAAATGATCATCATAACAAGACTAGTCAATATCCATTACCACACAGTTATAATTTTTTTTTCTGGAAATGAGAACTATTAAGATCTACTCAGCAACTTTCAAATACAATAAAGTAGTATTAACTATAGTTACCATGATGTATATTACATTCCTGGGGCTTACTGGAAGTTATGCCCCACACTTATTTTTGTTTCACATCTTAAGCTGAATTTGAGAAATTAGAATAGGAAATATCCAAAATGCATTAAACTTCCACATTCACTAAAAATGATCAACAAAAATTCCCTATTCCTGCCAAAATCATGGAGGAAGAAGCACAACTCAATAAGCTTTCTAAATAAGTACTGGGTTTTGTGCCTATCACTCCCGTCTACCAACCCCAAAGGGCTGATGGGGGTCAAGTGATTGGATGTGTGACATTCACCTGGCCCCAATTTTCTTTCCTGAAAAGTAATGGAAAATTTACAATACAAGCTCCCAAATTGCTACACTCATAAAACCAGGAAGATAATCACCATCCACCTGCCCAGGCTGACTGTGAATCTGAAATGCATGACTGCATACACTTGGCATGGACATTGTTTGTCAGTTAATATGTTCTAAGAATCCTCTTGGGTTCCATGAAGAGACAAAGACAAAGTCTTCTTCCCAAAGTTTACAAAAACAAAAGTAATGTTAAAATTTACAACATGAAGACAGATTTGAAAGATGATATGAAAATTATAGGACAACTCCATATACGTTTAGTGTGTAACCACCATGGGAAGATGGACTCATGGAATCATTGAAGCTGTCGTTGGTCAGCCAGGATGCATGGGGCAGGGGACCCCAGAGAAAACTTGTGGAATGAAGGATGTTTCGGGGTTTCCTACCTTTCTGGAAGAACTCCTCTAGTTTGTCCTTGAAAGGCTGGAGGTACTGCTTTGGAGACTCCTTGCACACCACTGCCATCTGTTTCTCACTTGCTGTGAAGAGAAGTTTGGAATTAGACTTCCTAAGAACATGCTGATTTTGTGCTCTGAGCTATGCACTTGGGGATTGTGTGAAATCCTTATTGATCACTGTTTATCCAAATTCAAGGGGGTGGGGTGGGGAAGGAGCAAAAACAGTAACAACAGGAACAAAAGTAATTAGCTCACTCTACATCTTTCTTCAGGAACTGGCAAATGCATCTTCAATTTTCCTTTTAGAGATGCTGCAAAACCCCTGGCTTGGGACAGGTGAAGTGCTCTGCTTTTGGTCTCTCAAAAATAGATAAAAAAAACTACTGAAGGACTGAGGGCCCCAATCCTTTTCAGATCATACTCCAAAAGTAGAGTTTGAAATTGATTTTACAGAAGTTCTCAGGCATTCCAGTTACCTTGAACCACCAAACTGGCTATTCCTCAGGATGACACCCATATCCCAGCATGAGAACTAAATCCAGATAGGGAGAACCGCGTCTCTTTTCATGCTTCCCATTCACCTACCCTTCTCATTTACATTCTGCTAACACATGTGAAATCATTTTGTGACTTATGTCCCTAGATTCCAAATTCTTAGAGAGGAAATGATCGTTAGTGGAAATAAAAATCTGATAAATTCTTGGAATCAAGCATCCCACCATCCCCAAATGAGGACTTGGGTGGGTGTTATCCAGTATTCTGGCTTCAGGGAAATGGAATCTTGTCTTTCATAACAGATGAAGAAGAATTTTGATCTCTTTCAGGAGAAGAGATGGACAGAGAGAGAAAAGGGTAGCAAGAGAGAAGAACAATTGATTTGGACAAGGATGGCCTCTGGGGCATCTCCACTGCTTCAGCAAAGCCTCCTGACCTCACAGTGTTTGCTGTGAGTGAATGTGTGAACACCAAATGAGGGGCTTACCTTTACACTGAGTTTAGAACTAGGCAGAACAAACATACCTCACAGGGAGGCAGAGGCGCCTCCTCCTATGCATCCCTCTAATGCTCTTTCCTTCAAATCTTGTGAATAGTTTTATTTTTCTACAGAGATTGGATTTTGACATAAGTTATTCTTAGCTAATAGGCAACAGGTTGGTTTCTAGCCCTACAATGTGTGTGTATATATATATATATA
>NW_005871086.1:3757812-3791792 GCF_000147115.1 Myotis lucifugus | reverse complement strand
TCGAAGTATTTATTGAATATCTGAACTATAGCACTGTGTTAAATGTTGGGGGAAAATATTTAACCAGAGCTTTTGGTCATCTCTCCTCTAAAAATATGCATAAGTGTCTAGTAACAAAGAGATGAGGAAATCAACAAATTGTAATATAGTGTAATGTCATGGGATACTGGGTAGGGGTTTCCAATTCAGATTGGGATTGGGTGGTGGCCAGGAAAGGTTCTCCAGAAAAGATAACATAAGTTGAACTGCAAAGGTCAAAGAGGAGGAGGTTCATATACTAATTTTATGTTACAAATTTTCCATAATAAAAAGTTTCAAATTTTTTTTTAAAAAAAGTTAAAGAGGAGTTAGCCAGCCAGACAAGGAGAATTAAAAAAGTTGGGAGTAATTTCAAAAAAGAGGAAATATACTGAGTAAAGAATTATAGAAATGCATAGGTCTTTTGGGATGGTAATAGTATGACTGGAACTCAAGACATGGACCTTCTTTCTTTCCCAGGTCTACAGTTTCCTGTGTCTAGATTTTATTATTATTATTCTTTATTGTCTAAAGTTTTACATATGTCTTCTTTTTTCCCCAATCCTGTGTCTAGATTTTGATTCAAAGGAACAAGAGATTCAAGGAACTGGACTCAAAGGAACTGGATCCAAAGGAATTGGAACTACTCTGATTAGGGAAGAAAGGTCAGATAAGGCCACAGAAGTAGGAGGCTTGTATAATTTTAAATAACTTGATCAGGAAAAGTTCCCTCTCTGAAGATATTTGACTAGAGCAGCGGTTCTCAACCTGTGGGTCGCGACCCCTTTGGCGGTCGAACGACCCTTTCACAGGGCTCGCCTAAGACCATCCTGCATATCAGATATTTACATTACGATTCATAACAGTAGCAACATTACACTTATGAAGTAGCAACGAAAATAATTTTATGGTTGGGTCACAACATGAGGAACTGTATTTAAAGGGCCAGGAGGTTGAGAACCACTGGACTAGAGACTTGACCAGAGTAAAGAAGGAAGCCATGAGTAAGTTTGAGGGGGAAAATCAAGAGTTATTTAGGACATGTTAAGTTTGAGATGCCAATTAGACACTCATTATATATAAAAGTCTACAGTTTAGGCTGCATGGCTGGGATAGGAAAACATATCAGGAAGTCACATGCATAAAATTGGTATTTAAAGCCACAAAAATAGATGAATTGGTAGGGAAAGAATGTAGCCAAAGAAGAGAAGGGTTTACAGGACAAACCCTGAGGCGTGCAAGCAACGGAGGAGAGGCCAGAAAAGGGTAAGGAATGAGAAAGTGGAAGTATGGAATCACATGATCTGAGAGGAAGCCCATATTGCAAGAAAGAAAGAGCAGTCAGCTCTGTGCAATACTGTTGAAAGGTCAAGTGGAAGACAGAAAAGTGACCACTGATTCTAGGGACATGGAAGTCACTTGTCATCTCAGGAGTAATTCTGGGGAGTGAGGGATGGAGGGAGGAAACCAAATTGGAGATGGGAAAGGGAAGTGGAGACAGATTCTACAGCCATTTGTTTAAAAAGGTAAGCCAGAGAAAGAAGAGCAAAATGAGGAACATCCTTCTACCCAAGAAGATGTTCTCTGGAGTTACTCCAATCAAGAGTGGGTGCCCCTTTCCCCAGAGGAATGTTGTGTAAAAATAAACCCACCAGGGAGCTTGAGCCCAGGGGAATCCCATGACGCTGATTCACTTCACAGAGGGAAGCTGCCCACGATGAAATTCACCTTAACGTCCCATGATCATGAGCATTCTCCATGAAAAAATTTAAGCAGAAGTGACAGGGCCAAGTGAGGACACGCCAGCATGCTTTAGGACTTTTGGAAAGACTTGCGAAGCTGGGCCACCGACTACAGCCTTTGCACGGAATCATCTAAAGCACTATTCAGAGATCCCTCCTATCAAGCATCACAGCCGAATCAGAATTTCCACTGTGATGATTATGTGGTTATAGACGCAGCCTTGGTCTGCGAAACATTAGCATGAAAAATATTCATTAATCACCTACTCATGACTAGGCCTAAATACAGATGGATTGGGTATGATTTGATTTATAGGGTGCTAAGCAATCCATCTATTTATTTAAAAACATCTTTCCTTGGTTGCATGAAAATCGCCATCATTAGAAGCCTTCCCTTGATCAAAAGACGCTAACTCCAGAAGATCCCCTTAGAAATACACACACACACACACACACACACACACATAAATAAAAGAAAAATATTAGCAAAGACGAATTTATTAACACTTTAGTATAAATTTATTTCTCAGACTTGTTTGGAAAGGCTGGGTCTCAAACAATAGACAGAAAAGTTGTGTTAAAAGGGAACATTCCTGTGCATTCTGACTCTAGGTAGATTGTATAATAGGAAGCCTTGGGCAGGCAGCTCCAAACATGAAGTTCCTGCGCATCTTCGGGAGGAGAACAGCATTAATGTCTGAAAAGTATGAAGGTAACACAAAGAAATGCAAAAAGAATTTCTAAAAAATAGCAGGAAACCATTCATGGTACCATGACTAGGACAGTTTCCATTTCATACTCTGGTACCTGTTTTTTAGTGTCTCTGCCACTGCATCACACACGCCCTCCATAATTTGATAGGAGTTGCTTTTATATGTTATTTTTGTATACACTTTCATTTGATAGAGAAATTTGTGCACCTTATTCTTTCTATTAAACATATCATGCACACTTTCTCATATTATTTCACAAAATTCACAAGCATTGTATTTAACAGCCATATAAAATTTCACCCCGTGGAAGTGTCCTACTTCACTTAAAAATTCCCCTGGACTTGAATAGTAAAGTCCTTTCTACTTTATTCTTACAGTGAATCATTCAGGCTTTAAGTAACATCAGTGCCCAAAAAACACCTCTTTTGAGTTTAAGATTACTTCTTTAGGATAGATTTCAGAAGTGGAATTATGGGTAAAATAGGAAAACACTTTTAGAATTCTTGATACAAACTGCTTTTGGTATAACATGGATTGTACCAAAATGAGGAAAACGAAGGAGAGCGATTTTGAATATAAAACTCTGGCTTCCCTACTGCTTTGCAGAGGTGGCTAGCTACATACAAGCTGGAACTGCGCCTGTCACTGTACATAGGGCCTGTGGTCCTTGTATTGAAGTGAGCACACTCTAGAATGGCAAACACTGAGATGACCATCCACGCACTGAGGTAATTTACTCAAAGGTGAAGACATACAAAAGTGGATGCAAGATCATCTAGGGTTAACTACAGGGTAAGACTAGGTTTGAAGCCTGTCCATGAAAGTGGCCTTTTTAAAAGGTCTTATGAGTGACATTTAACTTGAATGTACACTGTCAATAGCAGTGGAGCTATCTGAATTTTGGGAGGGTCTACAGGTAGATTTAAAATTTATATTAAATGCTCAGATTTTAAAAAATTCATATACATATATGCATATAAGTTCTTTGGTTAATCTCTTCTCGGACCCCCTTTTCTCTGAGATCTGTCAGTTTGTGGCATGCTTCTATGTCTCTGGACATATTTGTTCATCAATTAATTGTGTTTATTAGATTGCACATATAAGTGAGATCATGTGATATTTGTCTTTCTCTGACTGGCTTATTCCATGGAGAATAGTGCAGTGAAGGCCTGGGGTTGTGTGGGAGCAGGATGGAGCAGGAAAAAGGGGGACATCTGTAACACTCTCAACAATAAAAATAAAAATACATATACATTTATATACTTATAAATGCATAATTTTAAGATGCTCAGACCTGTGGATCAACAATATCAAATAAAGATCTGGACACATGATTACAATTCAATCCATTTTGTGAAGAACAGATAAGAGCGTACATTTTGGGGCAACCCAGTGAGCATTACTTTAAGAAGTATTTTTGGTAAAAATCAATGGGTGAAAATTAAGTGGTTGCTGGTGGAATCAGCAAAGGCAGAGAGAGCAAGGCCCTATTGGCTAAGATGCCTCATTCTCATAGAAATGATATTAGAGGTTAAGCAATACATCCTACCCATTGCTCAAATCAGGAGAATGGTTTTCTATTGGGAATGCTTAAATGAAAAAGACTTCCTCTGGAGCCAAAGTGCTTATTGCATGGCAGTTTTTACTAAAATTAAATGATGAATTTCCTCATACATGTAAATCTTGAAGGTGACAGGCCTGCCTCTATATGATCCAAGGAAATCGGTAAGTGGAAGAGGTAGCAATGCTGATTTGGGGATTATTTCCTTCCAGCAGTGCAACAGCTGGCTACAAAGAGACAGTGATTGAGATACATAAGCCCATTACCAAAAAGCAACCTGTTTGCACGTCGCTCAAGCCTTCTGCAGTGCCTCTGACCTCTGTCGGGGCCCACGTTCTTGTTTCAGCCTTCGCTGGTCTGTCACATTAACTGTAACTGTCTACTCTGGAAAGTGTTTACATCTAAATAAAACATGAAGAAGTAAAAGAGAAAAGATGGAGAGGCCTAAGGAGGAGAGAGAGAAAGGAAAAGGGTGGAAAGTTATTTCACAACACACCACCGAAACCAGTGGATGAATTCTGGTGTCTAATTTTGGCGACAACAATCACTGGCGAAGCACGAAGCTGGCAACTACTGCTAATCAGTTTGCCACTGTCTTCAGATTTAATGCAATATTTGGCTCAGACGTTTTAAAAAATCCCCCATTCCAGCTAAAATATTTACACAGTTCTATGTGTCTCACTTAATGCCTGTTAAGCAATCGTCTTTTAAAACTCCACAGACACTTGTAAATCTGTCGGGAGAACTGTGGCCTATAAACAAAGCTTCATATAAAGCGGGCTGCACTGTCAATTCGCTGGGAGTCGGGATTTCTTAGATGCGTTTGAAAAAAAATGTTGAAAATCAGAACTAGTTTGGCGTGGGTAACGAAGTGGCGGGATGCTGTTAGTGGTATTAACGGGAAACCTCCAGACACTGACCTTGGCTATTTAAAGCCCCACTCTCCTGTAACCCTGTCATCGATCTGCCTCTCTGTTGAGTTATGGCGCAGGGAAAGTTACTGGTCCAGCAGCCCCGGTCATCTGCATCCCAGGGCCTGCCAGGTTAGAGAAGGTGAGGTGGTGAGGTTTGTAACAGGAGGCGAGTATATGGTTCCATGCCACTTGACTGTGATGTAAAGTTTTAGGGAGGATGGGGATTCTTAGAGGAAAGGGGAAGTCTTCCCCTAGGGGAGGCTAGGTATAACAGATTCCGAAATGCTTATTAAACGCCCTAACGTCGTTAGCCCTGATGTTAATGAGCCCAAGTGATAAAAGTTAAAGGCAAGGCAGGCCCAGCAGAGCTGTCTGCTGCTGGTCGGGGGAGCCCCAGGAACTTGTCCCTGTCTTCAAGATGAGTCAGGACCTTGTGATAGGACCTCGAGCAACTTGCCCAGTTGTTTAATTATTCCTATTAGACTAGCTGCCTTTTTATTTCTACTCCGTGTCACTGACTTGAACATGTCATTGAGTATGATTCACAATTAATTTTATAACACTTTAAGGAAGAAAAATAATACACTTCAGTTTAAAAGCCCAACCCCCGCTTAAAATACTCAATTTTGGGCAGGGGGATAAAGAGAGGTATGCCCTGGATTAAAAAATAAATAAACAACAACAACAACAAAAAACTAGGTATTGTTAATTCCAAGATATAGTTACTCAAACAGGAGGTAGCAAAATACTTGTTCATTCTCTTTACACTATCACCATCAGAAAGGGTTTTGCAAATTATTTTGTGAATCTGCCGAGTTCACAAAACTCTGCTCACCTTCCCACCTATCACACAGGCAGCAGGTTTAATCGCTGTTCTTAGACACAGATTACTGCTCCTGCCAGAAGAGAGATCAGAAGAGAAAATAGGAATATGTTTCTCCCCTAGAAAACGAGGGCAACACTGGTGCTTAAAATGGGTTTACAAATGATTTAATATGTCAGCGAGTTTATTTAAAATTAGCAGCTAACTCAGCGCTTTGAATAAATATTTGCTGAACAAATAAACTGATTGAAAAGGTCAAACAAGGTCCTCCTGGTATTTTGGAGATTTTTTTCGGATACATGGAGATTTGATGGTCTTTTCAAAGACCATCAAAAATAGTCAAGAAAAGTAGTTTTAAGACACAGTCAATGAGCAGTTTGAGTACATCAGCCATTCTAGATTTTCCTCGGGCTTTTCCCTTTCTGTGCATTACGGCACCGGGAAAGTTACTGGTCATCTACACGGAATTGTCCATAAACTCAGCGGCCTTTTATCTCTGTACTCAATGATTTCCTGAAAACTATACCAAGTTCTCAACCTGTATGATTAAAAGCGAATGGCTCTTAATGGTCAAGGGTGTCTTGAACCTCAGCCTGCTTTATGTGTCTCATTTTATTCCTCAGAAGCAGTGATTCTCAACCTTCCTAATGCCGTGACCCTTTAATACAGTTCCTCATGTTGTGGTGACCCCCAACCATAAAATTATTTTCATTGCTACTTCATAACTGTAATTTTGCTACTGTTATGAATCATAATGTAAATATCTGATATGCAGGATGTATTTTCATTGTTCGAGACCCACAGGTTGAGAACCGCTGCTCAGAAGAACCCTGGGAGCTTGGTCCTGCTATCATCCCTATTTGTAGGTAAGAAGAGTAAAGTCTGAACTCAGGGATGTCCTACCCACTGGCCTTGTGCTGTCCTGCTTCCTACTCGAACCATCTACAGGGAAGTGCCAGGAACCACTGGAGTATCTACGAAAGTGCTTTGTGAAAGTTGAGGAACAAGGCAATGAAAGCTAAAAATCACCAAGCATCACCACTGGGACCCCTTCATTTTAAATGGGACAACAGAAGGCTGGAGAGGTTAGGTGAAGGGTAGGAGAGGTCAGGTTATTCAATGGCACAGAGGAGACCAGAACTAGGGCTGCTGATCCCAGGTAGGTCAATGACCTTTCAACAGGTACTTAAAAAGTAGAGTTGCAGTCCATGACCTCTATCCATCTAAAATCAATGCTACAGCCAAGAAATCTGAGAGAAATAAAGATATTGGCAAAACTCCAATCTTCTTTGCTGGGCTTAACAGGTATCCCTCTAACTTCCTTCATTTGCTAGTCTGACACATAAAGACTCCATTTGTGACGTGTGAATCCTCCCTAGGAGCCAAGATACACAATTTTTTTGGGCAAGAAAATATTTTGATGTTCACAAAACCACCCACAAATCTATTTCTGTGAAGAAAATATCTTTTTTGTTGTTGTTAGGAAGGGTATTTTTTCCATTGATTTTTAGACAGAGTGGCAGGGAGGGAAGAGACAGAGAGAGAGAGAAACATCAATGTGAAAGAGACATATCAATTGGTTGCCTCCTGCACATGTCCTGACTGGGGCCGGGAATCAAGCCTGCAACTGAGGTATGTACCCTTGACCAGAATCAAACCTGGGAACTTTTAGTCTGAGGGACAATGTTCTAAACAATGAGCAAAACCAGCTATGCCTTGAAGAAAATATCTTGACCCCACACAAATTTATAGTAACACTAGAGGCCTGGTGCATGAAATCCATGCACTCGGGGGAGGGGGTCCCCCAGCCTGGCCTGTGCCCTGTCACAGTGCGGGAGCTCCGCAATCGATCACCCCAAAGAGGTAGGCCCCACCCACCCATCCAGGGCTCCTCGATGGATTGCCCCAAAGAGGTAGGCCAGACCCCCAGAATCCCCAGGCAGGCCTCACCACGTGGAGCCGGGAGGAGGTGGGACCTCCAGGCAGGCCTCGCTGTGCGGAGCTGGGACCCCCAGAACCTCCAGGTAGGCCTCACTGCACAGAGGCGGGACCCCCAGAACCCCCAGAACCCCCAGAACCCCAGGAAGGCTTTGCTGTGGAGAGCCTGGGGACCCCCCGGCAGACCTCACCATGTGGAGCTGGGGGACCCCCAGGCAGGCCTGCCTTGCGGAGCCAGGGGACCCACCTCCTCCCAGCCAGGAGGAGGCGGGACTTCAAGGCAGGCTCGGTGCTGCACATGCAACATCAAGCCCAGCCTTGCCCACCTGTGCGCACCCGCTGTGCACACAGCCATCTTGTGATGGCATGAGGGCATCATGGCTGATGACCACTTAGGCTTTTATTAGTAAGGATTGGCTTGGTAATCAAAAGACCCAAATTCTATGCCTGGTTGGGTAATCCCAGCCATATTGCTTCCTATGTTGGAGACCTGTTTTCTCCACTATATATGCCTGCGTTACCCACTTCAAAGAATGAAGTTCTACATACAGGTATGCTATCACCATTATAATTACATTAACACTTTTTTCTTTTTTTTGAATGGGACATATAGAAGATACTCTTGCCAACGACTTGCCAAATTAAAGCTATTTTCCATTCCTTCTACTCGTATTTCTTAAAAATATTTTTTTTAAGTTTATTGATTTTTAGAGAGGAAGGGAGAGAAACATTGATGTGAGATCATAACATTGATTGGCTGCCTCCTCCACACGCTCCACAGGGGATCAAGCCTGAAACTCAGGCATGTGCCCTTGACCAGGAATCAAACTGAAACCTCCTGGTGCACAGGTTGATGCCCAATCAACTGAGCCATACCAGCCAGGGCCTACTGGTATTTTCTATTCCTTCTACAGTATGCTGAAGGTTTGTAGCTGAAGGCTTCTCTCTGGTTTTCCTGGGCAATTCTTCCCACAGTTGAGTAGAATCCTTATCAAGAGCAGTGTGCTGTTTCTAAACAAGTGGAAAAAGTTAAAATACTGCTGTTAAGTACAGGTGTGAGAGATCAGTGAAGACTGAGGAGACATGGCAACTCAACGCAATGTGGTACTCAGGGTTGGATCCTGGAACAAAGACGGGGCACTAATGGAAACACTGGTGAAGTCCAAATAAACTCTAGGAAGTTTAATTAACAGAAATGAATCAGTGCCAGTTCCTTAGTTTTGATGAATATATCATAACAACATAAGATGGACGGGGGAACTGTATAGGGGCTATATAGAAACTTTCTATACTATCTTTGCAACTTCTATAAATCTAAAATTATTCCAAACTAAAAAATTTTTAAAAAGCTCATTTTTATAAAGATGTGAGCACCCTGGCTGGGCAGCTCAGTTATTTGGAGCATTATCCCGACATGCCAAAGTTAGGGGTTCAGTCCCTGGTCAGAGCACATACAAGAAGCAACCAATGAATGCATAAATAAGTGGAACAACAAATCAATGTTTCTCTCTCTCTCTTTCCCCCCTCCCTTTTATCTCTCTCAAATCAATAAATAAAAATTGAAGAAAAAAAGGTATGGGCAAGACAGATGTAAAAGACTATCTAGAAAGATTCTGTGTTGATATTTGCAAAAGCCATGACTCCACTTTAAAAATTCAAAAGGAAACCACAGCTGATCTATTATGGATGTGGAGTATGCAGGGAAGACCCACAAAACCCCATTCAACATATCTATAATTCAAGAAAAGGCCTCAGCCCTGCACCAAAAGACAGATGAATACTACAATATTTAACTTGTTTTAGATTAAAGGTTAAGGAATGTTATATTACTTACTATGATTCCTGATTTGGGCCAACTTTGTTCCATTAATCAACCATATTGGATAAGAATTCTACTTATAAAGATTACTTCTAGATGGTATCAACATTTGTTTTTGAGGCACGGATTAATTTAAGAGAAAATCCTTGAGAGCCATTTAGAAAGAGAATACCTGAAGTCAAACCTGATAAGATTTTACAGTTGACTTTTAGACCCTGTATATGACCAGAATTCCAGGAATTTTTAGCTGTTCTAATTAATGAAGTCCAGGGAAGCCTTACTGCATAAATAGAACTGTAGAATGCACTGAAATAGCACAGTAATAATAATCACCTTAGAGACTCAGAGTTGGAATGCACTTTTAAAATCATCCAGCACAACTGCCCTCTTTAATGTTACCTGTCCTGCCCATCCACCATAACACAGTCTTCCAAGCAGAAGTGGGTGAGGCACCCACTACCTCTCAAGGCCATCAGTCGTCCCTTTGGGCAGCTTTAAAATCTGTCTTCTTAAACCTTCTACCTGTTTATGCTCATTTGACATCTTTGCCCATAGGAAACAACCTAATTTCTCTCTGATAGCAAGGTCAGCAATTATCTGAAGTAAGCTTAGTCTTTTCTACCATTTATTCATTTTCTCATTCATTCATCCACTCAACAAATATTGGTTGAACAGCAACTATGTGGCAGGTTCTGACCAACGCAGTAAATATAAACACGAAAAAGGTCATTAGATCCATTGGAGAAGGGGAGAGAAAATTTACAAATAAATCAATAAACAGAAAATAATACAGTATCAAAACTGTGGGCTATAAAAGAGAGAGAGACTATTCAAAGTGGCTGCTGAAGTTTGGGGAGTCAGGGAAGGCCCAGGGCGTAGAGCTATTTATATGAAGAACATTCCGGGCAGAGGGAATTGCTGCCCCAAAGGTCCTAAAGCAGAAACAAGCTCGCTGGGTGGGAACCCAAAGAAGGCCTGTGAGGCTGGAGTTTAGTGGGCAGGAGGGGATGGGGTTCCATGAGATGAGACAGGGAAGGTGGATGTGGGCAAATCGTGTAGAAACTTGGAAGGCACGTCTACAAGTTTTGAAGTTGGATTTTATTCCAAGAGCAATGAATATGAACCAACAAAGCAGCCTGACCTGTGTGGTGTATGGAGCCTCTATTAAGGGGAGGGCAAGAGTGGAAGCAGGGCTACTGGTGAGGAACCTGGTGCGATGGCCCACACGTGGAGGTGGAGAGCAAGAAACTGATTCAAGGTGTGTTTTGAAGGAAAAGTCGATAGGATCTGCGTATGGACTGGATGTCAGATATAAAGGCACAAAGGGAGTCAGAAATAAGTGTTTTCCTTTTGCTCCAACTCTGCAAAGGGGCTTCCTTCATACAATCCCCCTCTCAAATAATCAGCAAGTGGGCAGGATACCCTTCGTTTCACACAAGGACACTGAGAGGTGGGGAGTGACGCTGCCGGCCAAAGGGGACACAGCCTCCAAGACACGCATTTGAATTCAGGGCTTGTGACTCAGGCTTTTCCATGACAGTAGCTTTACTTCAATTATTTTATGTTTCTTGTTAAAGAAAAGACAAAATAAATTCTATTTACTGTGTTGATTTATAAATAAGGGTAAGAAATAAAGTGAAAACCGAGAGGAGGGAACCAGGGCAACATAACTCATCCTTCCCACCTACAGATGTCACAATTGTGGCTTCAAAGAAGAACACAAACTTCTTCCATTAATTAAAGGGGTGAATCGGGTTTCAGTTTCCGTGTCCCCTCTCCTTTCCATACAGCTTGGCTTTGAAGGCATTCCATTTGGGAAATGTGTGACCTTTACCCATCATGCTGCACTTAATTGAATGCTTTGCATCAAGAGTCACCACGCTAATCAACATTTACACCCACTGCCTTTTTGAAACTCTTACCCCAGTTCCTTATGTCTGTTTTGTTGAAATGGTTTTACAAAAATAAATCATATCAAAGTTTTTCTTTTATTATTTCTAAAACTTTGCTAGCAAAACTAAATATTTTTAACACCATGGCAACGCAGTCAGGACTCTGGCTAATGTATCCAGTCCGTAGCAGAGTTCAGACTCACCACACCACGGAAGTGGACAAATGGGCTAGGAGGAGGAAAGAGCCATGGATTAGGCATGGTCCATAATCATTCAAGGCATGTCTTCTGGAGCTTCCTAAAAGGTGATAAACTAGCCAGGCTTGTCCTAACGGATCAATTTCCCCTCTCCGTTCTAGGACTCACCAATATGCACACATTGAGCAAACTGCATGGCTCTGAATGAGATTAATACCGCCCTCACCTTCGCAAGTACTTCCTCAGCCATCTGTTCATCTGACCCTTCCTCTATCCCTCGGGGTTGGGCAGGCTCACCGAGGTTAAGTGATTTGTCAGAGTTGCATGGCTTATCATGTGGTTAGTAACAGGCAGAACTAAATTTTTCAACTGTATCTCTTATATCTCAGGCTGGTACTCCTTTCCACACACTAGCTTCCACTGTTGAAATTTAACTAAACTGTCACAAATGCTGTGTGTGGTTTTTTTTTTGTATATTTATTTATTATATACATGCACATAGTTAAAAAAAAAAAAGAACTCTGTGCACTCGACATAGACCAGATCCCAATCTCCCGCCACACCCACCACATGGGGCCCCTCCCAATATAGCAGCACTGTGACGTTCAGACTAGTATTCAGTGTTGACATTTTTATGACTTTGCAAAAACAACTCGCAGTCCCAGCTGATATATGTAAATTCTGGTTAACTTGCCTTTTCTAAAACACTGCTGCCCAAACTACCTAATCCATAATTTGCTCTGCTTTCTATGCATTTACCACTAAATGGACTCCAAAGTTGTTACTAGTTGTGTAAATCCTGTCAAAGCGTTCAGATACACGAGACTGCATATTTCTCAAGAATCTTCTTCATGGTTCTTCTGACCTAATCTAATCTGGAATGTTTGCTCTTCGTGCCTGGTTGTCATCCTGAGCTCGCTGTCTGTGGGGCAGCCCTTCACCTCCCTTTTCCACTGGATTTTTTATTTTATTTCCTGTCACCTTTGTCTTCCCACTTGGTGGTAAAGCACATTCTCTAGCAACATCTTGAGGATGGTTGCATGGGAGATATGTTTTTTGAGAATTTACATGTATGAAAACACTTTTATTCTGCCCTCATATTTAATCAATAATTTGGTGGGATAAGATTCTGGAATAAGAATGATTTTCCCTCAGATCCATTTCTAGCTTCCAATGTTGCTGTTGCAAAGCCTGAAGCCATTCTGCTTACTGATTGTCCCTGTGTAATTTGTTTCCACATCTCATCCCTCCCTCTCCCCAAAAAGCTTTTCTTTTTGATCCGAGTATTCTGAAATGCTCTAACAATGGTATGGATATTTTATTCTCTGAGCCTTTTAAAATTAGGAACTTGTGTCCATCTTTTTTTGGAAATTTTCTTGAATGATTTTATTGATTTATTTACATATGGATACATATGAATATTTATGAATGCATATGTACGAGTTTACGTGTGAGTTTGTGGTGTGTATGAATCTGGTGGTAAAAATTGGATTGCTTCTCACCTTTCTCCACTCCTGGAATAGAATTCAGCTTTCTTGTTTGGCTAATTCATTTATCACTTGTCCATCTACAGAAATGTTGTGGTCATGGTTTTCTCTCTTGTTCTGTGTTCTTAAGCGCATGCTTTTAAAGAACTCTCTCTACTTTTGTTTTACTGATTTTCAAGAGGAAATGAAATCCCACAAGAGTGTTCAATTCCAATGAGTGTTCAGTTGGCCACCTTTTCTCAGTAGTCCTCCCAGAGTTTTCCAAAGTCTTCCTCTTCCCTTCCTAAAGCCATATTGCTTTTGGACTATTCACATATGAATGGTTAAAGAGAATATTCACTTTCATGATGAGATCTAGTTTTTCTCTTTTCTTTCTCTCTTGAAGAAGGCATACTCTCACGGAGAGAAAGCCATCTGATCATACTAGGTGGTAAAAGTCATTCATCCTGCAGGGCTGGTTCCAAGCACAGAAGCAACGGTCTGCTCAGCTGTGTGACTTCACAAGTCCTGGAAGGTTGCTGTACTTTCACATCTATGTCAGAAGCCATGTAATTCCACAAATGGAAGTCAAAACCATGTGGGTTGCCTTGGAGTGCCCCTATAGTACTCTGTTATTTGTCTGACTAACCACATTGGGATATGTAGGGACAAAACATAGGCTAGGTAATTGTCAGAGAGAGAGAGCTGAAGACAGTGAGTATGTTGGAGAAACCAGAAGAGATTGATAGGCAGGTCACTGGATGATGGAGATTACAACAGGTAAATTAGTTGAGTGGTTATGGGTAGAGAGAAGAAAAAGCCTAATTATAATCCAAAGATTATTTGCATTCCCTTTAGAAGATACACTAGAGAACTAAGTGGGCCTTATTCTCCAAGCTTTATCATCCTAGATCATTTGTTAGTGTCTGAGGGTTGGGTCTGCAAATAGTAAAGGATTAAAGCATGATATAGTGGAAAGAGTATAAGCTTTGTAATCAGATAAACCTGTTTCAAATCTCAACTTTGTCATTGGTAGCAAAGTTGTTTCAACTTCCTTACTGTAAAAATGCAAGCAGTACTTGTTTTGAAGTAGTTTTAACAAATAGAAATGATGAAAGCAAATTTGGTAATTGATCATTAAATAGTAACTTGTCATTAGTGATTGTGGAAATGGACACACACTGTACTCTTATATTTATTGCACCTGAGTCCATTGTCCACCCTTGCAGGGATTTTATCAGAGATTATTTAGAATTGCCAGCACATAATGGTAATAAAATGTGAACCAACTTTTAGTAGGTTTTATTATTGCTGTGAAATTCTGGACAGATGTGCCAGATAAAAGACAGGACACCAAGTTAAATTTGAATTTGAGATAAACAAGAAATAATTTGTTTAGTGTAAGTGTGTCCCATGCAATATTTGAGACACACTGATGCTCAAAAAATCTTGTTTACCTGAAATTCAGATTTAATAAATCTGGCAACTCCGAGGGCACCCCATATTGCATGCTCCATTGTAGGTTCCCTGACTGTATTTATTGCAAATACAAAGGAACAGCCATTACAGACTTTCTTTAAATTGTTTCCTTTGCTTCTGAGATAATATCAATAGGCAATCATTTTTTTTAAAATTCAGTCAACGTGGCTCAGTGGATGAGCATTGACCTATGAACTAGGAAGTCATGGTTCAATTCCCCATCAGGTCACATGCCCGGGTTGTGGGCTTGATCCCCAGTGTTGTCCCAGTCAGGGCACATGTCTGGGTTTCGGGCTCAATCCCTGGTGTGGGGCCTACAGGAGGCAACTGATCAACAATTCTCTCTCATCATTGATGTTTCTCTCTCTTCCTCTCTGAAATCAATAAAAATATGTCTTAAAAAATTCTGTTTTGGGATCAGCAGTACTGACTGACTTAGTCGACCAAAGGCCACATTTTCATCCAAGTGTTGGATAGATACATAGACTCCAAGCCGGGGAGGAGCCAACATGGTTGCAGGAAAGACAGAGTCAAAGAGGCCGATGGAGAGGCAAACTGGAACTAAAAACTGGATAGTGACCCAGGCTGGGTGGTTCAGTTGGTTGGAGCATCATCCCGTACACCAAAAGGTTGCAGGTTAGATCGTGGTCAAGGCACATCATACCTTGGTTGGGAGTCTGATCCCCGGTCAGGGAATGTATTTGGGAGGCAATGTTTCTCTCCCACGGCAATGTTTTGCTTATTTTCTCTCTCTCTAAAAATCAATTTGAATTTGAGATAAACAAGAAATAATTTGTTTAGTGTAAGTGTGTCCCATGCAATATTTGAGACACACTGATGCTTAAAAAATCTTGTTTACCTGAAATTCAGATTTAATAAATCTGGCAACTCCGAGGGCACCCCATATTGCATGCTCCATTGTCTCAAACGACCCTTTCACAGGGGTCGCCTAAGACCATCGGAAAACACATATATAATTACATATTGTTTTTGTGATTAATCACTATGCTTTAATTATGTTCAATTTGTAACAATGAAAATTATCCTTCATATCAGATATTTACATTACGATTCATAACAGTAGCAAAATTACAGTTATGAAGTAGCAACGAAAATAATTTTATGGTTGGGGGTCACCACAACACGAGGAACTGTATTAAAGGGTCGCGGCATTAGGAAGGTTGAGAACCACTGTTTTAAAGGAAGGAAAATGGGTGCCACATCAACTGAATGAAAGACAAATGGAAAACCGAAAAGTCATTAGTAAAATGTTGCTTCAATGGCATGAAAGAAAGTCTTTTTTGCATCGAATTGTGACTGGTGATGAAAAGTGGATTTATTTTGAGAATCCCAAATGCACAAAATCATGGGTTGATCCAGGTCAACCATCAACATCGACTACAAGGCCAAATCACTTCAGAAAGAAGACAATGCTCTGCATTTGGTGGGATCAGGAAGGTGTGGTGTAATTATGAGCTTCTAAAACCAGGTGAAACCGTTAATACTTATCGCTACTGACAACAAATAATCAATTTGAACCATGCTTTGATCGTGAACGACCAGAATGTGCCAGAAGACACGGCAAAGTAATTTTGCTTCATGATAACGCACCATCACACATTTCAAAACCAGTTAAAGACACATTAAAAGATCTTGCCTGGGAAGTATTAACCCACCCACCGTATTCACCAGATCTTGCTCCTTCAGATTACCACTTGTTCCGATCAATGGCACAAGCACTTTCTGAGCAGCACTTTAAAACATACGAAGAAGTGGAAAATTTGGTCTCTGAATGGTTTGCCTCAAAACAAGAAAAGTTCTATTGGGACAGTATCCACAAATTACCTGAAAGATGGGGGGAAATGTGTAGCTAGCGATGGACATTACTTTGAATAAAGCACTTTTGATGTTTCTCTAGAAATTATCGTGTTTTCTTGGATTACAAAATCCGCCATTATTAACTGGTACACCTAGTATTTGCCCAGACACTTAAGTGAGCTAAATGGCAAAGGAGAGGACTGTTTCCACCTTTCAGGAGAAACAATAGGTAGTCTATTGCTTACCATGTAGTTTCAAACAGGAAAGATTTTCCAACATGTAAATAATATAGCTCATAGTGATTAATATTACAAATAATAGATTAATATGTAAAAAACTATGACTAATCCTTAATCATACTACTCTACCTGCCTATAACTGAGATTTGACTATAACTTATGTGGGTTTTTTTTAAAGATATATATATATATATATATATATATATATATATATATATATATATTGATGGAGAGGGAGAGATAGAAACATCAGTGATAAGAATTAGTGATTGACCACCTCCTGCACACCCTCTCCTGGGAATGGAGCCCGCAACCCAGGCATATGCCCTGAGAATCAAACCATGACCTCCTGGTTCATAGGTCAACACTCAACCACTGAGCTATGCTGGATTAGCTAAGATTTTTTTAATTGATTTTTTTTTAGAGGAAGAGGAAGGGAAAAGGAAATATCGATGTGAGAGTGGAACATCAATGGGCTGTCTCCTGCACGCCCCCTACTGGTGATCGAGCCCCAACCTGGGCATGTGCCCTGACTGGGAATCGAACCAACAACCTTTCAGTACACAGGATGATACCCAACCAACTGAGCCATACTAGCCAGGGTTATAACTTATGTCTTTTTAACCTGATTTTAATTGTAAAAATTTCATATGCATATCCAAATAGTCAAACTATTGCCACTACACCAGTCTTAGCCAAGGGCCATGAGAAATGTATAAATGTTCTCACTTCATGATTTTACATGTGTAGGTGTGTGGTTTCCTCCCTAATTCCCCTCTTTTACTGATTATAATGGTTTTGATTGTATGATTCTAAATATCAGGTTAGTATTTTTGGTGAGCCTTTAAAAGGGAGTGGAGCTAAATGAATGAATTCAATCTGCCATCTTCATCTGGACAACACATTGACTATAATTTAGAAAACCTACCACCACCCCTCCCCCCAACAAAAAAACCTCTTTCTTGAACTGTTACTTTCATGTATGTATGAATTTATATCCTTCTATAATTTAAATTTTGAGTAGAATGTTTAGGAATTAGTGTTACACAAACAGAGGCTCATCTGGATGATATAGGGTTTATCTGGTCACTCCATTAAAATAAGGACATCAGAATGGGAAATGCCTACAGATGTATTGGATGTACTTCAATGTAAAGTTAGGTTAGAACTATTACTATTCAAACAAAATGAAAATTTTAGTAATTTTGAATGCCTGGACTATGCATTTCACACAGCATCTCACTTTAAAAAGGCTTAAAAGAGTTAACATTTTAGGATAAACATTTATCAGGTAAACATTTATAGAGTGGTAACAGATATCAAAAAAGTCAACAGAGACTCTTGCCTTTCCAAAAATGTATAAGTGTATTTCCAAATATTTCTAAATGGTTCATCAGAAAGGACATGTTCAAATATATAGTCTTAAATATTTAGGGAAAAGGACATCATTGGAATGATCTTAAAACACACACAAACTTGCACCTCAGCCAACATTCTCAAACAAGTTTGTATATCTTACACTTAGGGTTAACTGCTAATTCCATTTTCCCAATTTATATATGCAATAACAGGGCTCAGAATGCATCATTTTCAATGCAGACTTAGATCATAGTTAGCTGGTTAAGTAGCCCACCCTTAATAACAGGGGTTACTAAGTAACTTTTGTTAGCTAATGACAATTTATTTTATTTTTTATTTTTATTTTTTAAATATATTTTATTGATTTTTTACAGAGAGGAAGGGAGAGGGATAGAGAGTTAGAAACATAGATGAGAGAGAAACATCGATCAGCTGCCTCCTGCACACCCATCACTGGGGTTGTGCCTGCAACCAAGGTACATGCCCTTGGCCGGAATCAAACCTGGGACTCCCCAGTCCGCAGGCGGATGCTCTATCTACTGAGCCAAACCAGTCAGGGCGACAATTTATTTTTATAAAAATAATTTTTGATTGATTTGAGAGAGAAACATTGATTAGTTGTTTCACTTACTTATGCATTCATTGGTTGATTCTTCTATGTGCCCTGCCAAGGGATCAAATCCACAACCTTGGCTTATAGGGACAATGCCTTAATCAACTGAGCTACCCAGCCAGGGCTATTTTTCTTCTTAAACTTCTCAGAATAGAATGACTTTTCAACACCTATCTGAAGAGTTCCTGTCTTATCTTCTAAAAAAAATTAATTAACCTTCTTACTTTCATAGCCAGAGTGAATTTTTCATAACTAAATACTATTGCAGGATGATGTGAAACAAATGTGGATTTGGGAGTGGTGACACCAGAGTAATTTTGAGTAACACTAGTGCTATTCATTTTGGTTTTCAGGCATCAACACTTATGAGAGGATGTGACCCACTCTGTTTACATGGATAACAACTAAGGACAGTGTGGTCAGGGAGTATTAAGAGCAACATTAATGGGCAAAGAGCATAATTGTTTATCACAGCTCCTCCTGTTAAGGTCATCCAGGAATGACGATTTAATAAATAGTTGTGTCTTTATATTAAAAACTTGATAGCAATGTCAACATCACTTAAGCTATATTTCACAGAATGTATGTTCTGCAACATATTACTAAATATTTAGTGAAATAAAAAAACACACAAAACACACACACACAATGTTTCATGTTTTAAGTTGAGAAATGCTGCTTTAAAGATGGTTTTTGTGTGTGTGTGTGTGTGTGTGTGTTCTTTTTTTTTAAATTGCAGGACTTCCTAAAACCTTTAATAAACTCATGTGCACTGTGAATTCCTATGATGTGATTTCAGGACAGAGCATTTCCAGGTTTATCGGACTAGTGACTCTTTCTTTAGAAAGCACTAATTCACATTTTCTGCAGTACTGGTGAGCACTAGTACTTGGGAAATCCCACATCTGTGGCCTCAGCAATGGGGTGTGTGTGTGTGTGTGTGTGTGTGTGTGTGTGTGTGGTGTGGTGTGTGACTGGTATCAACTGGCACATTCAGAAACACACCTTTGGTGTGTTTGTTTTCTATTGCTACTAAAACAAATTGCCACAAACTTAAGTGTCTTAAAACAACACAAATATATTACCTATAGTTCCCATATATTAGAAGTCTAACCTGGGTCTCACTGGGCTGAAATCAAGGTATTGACAGGCTGCAATCCCTCTGGAAGCTCTAGGGAGAATCTATCCCTTGCCTTTCCCAGTTTTGGAGGCTTCTGCATTCCTTGGTTCATTGCCCACTTTCTCCATCTTCAAAGCCAGCAACATCGCATCTCTCTGATCATTCTACTGTACTACCTCCTGCTGACCACAGATAAGGAAAGTTCCCAACTTTTAAAGATCCATGTTAAAGATCCATGTGATTAGATTAGGCGCACTTGGCTAGTCCAGGGTAATCCCTCCATCTCAATGTCAGCAAAGTCCCTTTTTGCCATGTAAGGCAGCATGTTCACAGATTCCAGGGTTAGGGTTTGGACACCTTTGGGAGCCATTATTCTGTCTACCGCCACATGGGTCGATAATCATACCTTCAGAATTTTGGCCAGCAAGGTCGACGAATAAGAAAGAGAGCAACTATTCCTACTGCTTGCTGGATTTCTCCCAACTATTACTTATAACTTCACAGTATCAGGAAAATCAAAATTATCATCTCATTAAGGGATGTAGAACAGTGAACAAAATATGGAACATGTTCCCAAGCACCAAGAACTTGGTTTGGTCTCCACAATGCAGAGAAGCGTGTACAAGTGCTCTGGGAATTCGATTCTCCACAAACAGCCAGCTGGCTGACCAACATTATGGGCCTGATTCTATAAGTTGTGCATTTTCCAGTAAGAAGTACTCAAATAACCCCAGTCGGCTTTATTGAAGCTTTCCTTACTAAGGTAGTGTGCATTCATGTCCTTCTATGATGTATGTACTATAATTGTCCCACTTTGTGAGAAATTAATACACTCTATGGGTTAATTGACAAGATCTTACTTTCACCAAACCAGTAAAAAATACATCTGATTCCAAAGCCTGAGGTCTTAATCTTATGCAATACTGTGTCTATTCACTTTTATAACCCATCTCTCCTACAGGTCCTCCCTCTTCTATCCCCAACCCAAGGGCTTCCTTATATGGTTCCAGGCGTGGGAGTAGATACAGTTATACTCATGCACACATTCAGTGACGCTCTTTCTGTCACTTGTATCTTTATGAAGCTTTATGCCTTGATTATATGCCTTTCTGTTTTGATCTATGATAAGGTATGGAGACTGCTGGGCCACTAGCAGGATATGTCATGAGTACATGGCTTAGAGTCACATCTAGTTTTAAAATGTGGCTAGGTCGTCACCTGCGAAGTAATTTAGCATGTTATGTGAGCATCATAAACTTCAGTTTCCTCCTCTTATGAGAGATTGGCAATAATATCTGCTTCAGAGGGTCATTGTAAGGATTCAAAAAATGATATATGCAAAGCACCTGATGGATGATAATAATGTACTATTATTATATAATGCAACAAACTGAAGTTGATACTATTATCATCAATTCCTTGCTGTGTTTACCTACATAAGAATGCTATCCAAAGTTCTTGTCTCTATGGAAGGTGCGTATTGAAAACCTCTGCTTAAATCAGTGACATTTGTACAGCCAACAATCCTAGTTTCATTCTCATCCTATTGTTAAGGTGTGGTTCAGGCTACTCAAAACAAATTTCTTCTAAAGGGCCGTGACTGCCGGGAGAACCGGGGCCTGAGACTTCTTGAAATTTGCTAATCACATCTGGTTTAGCTTTAGACATTTTCTGGGGTTTTGCCAGCAGCCACGACATTTTAATGGCTACAATAAACCTCAAAGCCTCATCAAATCTTTGCTGTATGTGTGAAAATTATGTCCTCTTCAATTAAACATTCAATCTAGGCTCACACCAAGGCCTTATGGAAAAGGCGGTGAAACCTGAATGGGGACGGGAGATGAAACGGACCGCCACGACTCTGGCCATCTTGCCAGATGGTATTTGGAAGAAAAAGAAATTCATTAGAGAACCAACGGTCTGTATTTTCTTTAAATATTTACTAGGTACCTTTCATGTGTTAAAAACACTGGCATCCCTAAAGATTAGCAGGGATTTTTTTGTTTAAATATTCAATGTGTGTGGGGGAGTCCCAGTTTCCTCAACCACCTTTATGGTACTTCCTTGGTGAAGTCCAATACAAAGAAGAAAAATAACTGTGATGATCAGTTTTCCTTCCTAGGGCAGCCCCTCCAGTGGCAGAAGTTTGATATCTCCTTAAAATTGACTGAGAAAAGTGTCAGTTGAGTACTGAGATCTGCAATGACAGCTAGGATTTCCCTAGAGAAAATAAGATACACCAAAGTGGGGAGCTTTGGGGGAACCCCTGCCTGTCCACTGTCTTCCTAATTCACTCTTCTCATCCCTTTTGTTACTTATCATCTAACACACTGGAGCGTCCAAGGGAGGAGGCCGAGCCAGGATGCCCAAAAGAGGAAGTCCCTGGAAGGAAGGCCGGGGAAGAGGAAAGAACACACACAGATCAGGCTTCTGTTCAAAAGACAAGAGGAGCGAGCAGGCCCAGGGTGTTAAAGGGGCCATGAGTTGGGGGGATGGGCATTCAAAGGCAGCCAAGGAGTGAACAAACATGGGTCTTCGCTGCCACTGCTCACCTGCAGCCATCCTGGGGACTAGCCTGGGCCCTAATTCCACCCCTGGAGAGGGACAGAGGAAACTACTCCATGATGGCTTACTTGGCTTTACTCAAGTAAGAATCAAGCTCCTCATGTACAAGAACAAAACTGTCATTTTTATTTTATTTTATTTTATTTTTTTTTAGGAAAGGGAATAGAATAACCACAAGTCCACATATCACATTCCTGAACAAAGCATTCATTTGGTTGAATTCATGCTCTCAACCACATCAACAGGAGGGGGGAAATGTCCACATGTTCCTTTAAAAATAATTTACAAGGTAAAAATATTCACTTGTAACCACCGTCCTTATTTAAGCAAGTTTATGCCCAAAGTAAAAACAAATGGCTTTCCCTGACACTCCGAGCAGACCTTGCCCCTTCACTTCCAGTTCCAAGCTGTTCTCTGTCTAAGACTTGGGTTTCTGAGCACTCTTTCACAATAAACATTTTTTGAATGTTTATTTTATGTCTTAGTGTAAAAATATTCCTGGTTCAAGCTCTTCATTTCCTCAAGCTCGCCTTTTGGCACTCTGGGCTCCATTTCCACATTAACACGCTCCCTAAATCCTCCACAGAGCTCTTCAGTTGGAGCTATACAAGCTCCAGCGCAAGTATTTATATTCTTGGACAAGGAGATGTCTCCACAGTGAAAACACAAGACTCTCGAAATGCCAAAGGAAAATTCCTGCCCAAGAGAAGCATATTTTCACCTTTTAAAAAAGCCCAAAGGGCTTTCAGAATATTGTTTTGAATAATTAAAAAATGTAAAATAAACTAAAATAGAATGTCTTGCCATCCTTATTAGACTCATATATATAAACCAAATATATAGGAACACGTGTGTGTGTGTGTGTGTGTGTGTGTGCGCGCGTGCGTGTGTGTATGACAAGAAGAGGGAGCGGGTGTGGGAGCGGGGATGGAAGAGGGAGTGGGAGAGAGAGAAAGCAGCATAGTAAACTTGTTTAGAAAATGCATGAGTTTTAATCAGATAGAATTCAGTAAATCTGTTTTGCATCGCCTGATAACTTCTCCAAGCCTCATTTTTCTTATCTGTAAAAAGAAAGTTAGTATAGTTCCTGCTTTTAGGTTTGTTATAAGAATTATATGAGACCACAGTAAGCATCCAGTAAAGGGTTTAGGCTGTTAATATTATTATTATTAAAATTATATCTATTATATGTTGGGAAATGTAGATAAAACAAGATGTAGATATAACAAGTACTAACTAACACAGTAAAAGAGAGAGACATGTGTAAGTCCAGTGCCTCCAAAAAGTGCCTAGTGATGGAACGCTTTGTGAGAGCTGTAGCATACCACAGCTGAACTCTGCACCCATTCCATTCAATGAGCCACACACAAGTAATCCTCTTAAATCATTTTTTAAAACTCTTAGCTATTATCATAACGGAACAGTTCCTGTTACCTTCCAGTTGCCTCTTCAGTTTTCTCAAGTCTTTGATGAGGTCTTCAAACTTGACTTGGGAAGCCAGAAAGAAATCTTGTGGTTCAGGCAGGGGGAAAATGCTCTTTTCTGTTCCTGCTTCCTAAAAGATATAGTGGAGAAAAGCACATTATACTTCCCAATTGTCACTTTCAGTTGAAATTCCAAAGCATTTCTTATTGAATGTTTGAATAAACATTGCAGCAACACTCCTCCGGGGTTCCTCAGTTTGGACTGGTTACTCTGAAGTGCTTTGGTGTGTTTCACAACATCTTTTTGCTCATACTGGCATTTAGATTGGCTATGGCATGGGTGAGGTTCCATTTTGCCTCATGAATGAAAGAGAAAATTGTCAGGTATGTCCTGATCTTGGGCACTCTATGTCCATGGGAAAGGGCATAGGAGGAACACATGAAAGTATTTAAATTAAAAGTCCCTGTTTGGGTTGCACATGGTAGCAATTAGAGAACTCAGCGTTGAGGTATGTCAATGGGTGTGAATTGGAAGGTACTGAGTAAGGCAGCACTTCAATGGAAGAAACAATCACCCTGCCTTACGCCTTTACCTACCTTCCTCTGAACCTTAAAGCACGCATGCGTACATGTGTGAGTGTGTGTGGGGGGGAGGGGAGGATTGAATTCATATTTGTAAAAATTTCCCAAATGTTGTTTGGCTACTCTTACCACATATTTAACATGGGCATGACTGGGTATAGTTTTTGACAAGCCCCACAACTATCCCTCAAAGAGCGCCTGAGCTGAGAAACTTCTTGAGGGACAAAACATTCATCAGGCACATTGAAAGATAAACTGAGCCTCAAATTTCTTTTCCAGTCTATCTGGCTTCTTCCTGGGTTGTTTAATGTAGCTTCGTATCTTGCTCATCTCAGACAATCCTCAGGTCTCTCCACATAGGCCACTTTGCCAGCTTTCCTTCACATTCCATCTTTCCTACTGCTATTAGGACTGGTTCCAGACTCTAAAACTGCTTTACAAGGCACTTTATGATCTGGCCTCTGTCTACATCTCCAGCCTTATTTCTACCTTCTCCTTATTTCTAACTCCCTTCCTCAAACTTTCTTAAAATAATAGGTCAGGTCATGGTCTCTTGCCTCTAGGCTTTTGTAAAACTTTTATATGAAACTGTCCCTTTTTCCAACCCTTGCCCAGAATGTCCTTATACCTCCTTATTCATACTCATCCTTCAAATCTCAAAACAGACATCACTTCCTCAAAGATTCCCCCTAAGTCCCAGCAGCCAACTCTTGGTGTTCCCAAGAGCCCCTGGTATTTACCATTCTCACAGGACTTACCAACATTAATTTACAAATTGCCTGTTAGCTTGTACGTCTTCCCCACTAGACAGGAAGGCAGGAACTGTGCCTTGGTCTCCATATAGAATGTAACCTCTGGCCTCTCAATAAATTCTGTTTGGAAACATCACAGAAGAGCTACAAAACTCTGCTCTGAGAAATCTGTACCTTCAGCAGGAGACATCTAACTTACTTTCATATTTTCTTGTGGTTTCAGGATTCCCTTGACTCTTCCCCTTCCTTTAAAACCTTTAGCTTTACTTGGAATGATAAAAGAAGGTGGTCTCCTCATTTGCATAGGACAACATTTTACATGATCAAGGCACTTTTTTTCATCTTCCTATACTTATTTCACTACTTTAAAAACCATGGAAGCAGTATCTGGTCTGAGTGCCAAGATGGAACGACATCTAAGATGCTTGCCACAAAACTCCATGGTGATCTACACTGGAAGTACTCATGAATAATATCTCTTTCTATTTTCCAAAACTTTTTATCAAACTTAGTCCAGCTTCATTTTTCTTTTCTTTTTTTTTTTTTAATTGAGAAAATGCTGCTGAGCCAATCAGCCTGGTAGTAGTTCTGGTGAAATTTGCTCAATTAGAGTTCAAAAGACATGGCTCTAGATGGGTTTCTTTAAACTTCACAGACCTAGACTTGGACCCAAAACCTGGCATGAGTGGAAGAAAGCCTGGAACAGAAGTCACCTTTCTTCAGCTAATTGCTCATCACTACTAACCACAGAAATCATCACTTACGCTCCTAAAGGGAGAGGATCGTTTAATAAATCATACAATTTTACGCTCTTGTTGAGTGAAATGCATTTTGCACAGTGAAAACTAGGGGAGGACCACACGAATGTTGACTTCTTATTTTTCCTAAGCCGGACCATTCCAAATTTGAAACTATTCTTACGGTAAGATTTTCCTCTGGGAAGCTGATTTCACTGGGTTCGGCTTTCTTCAACGAGCTGTATATCATAGGCAAATCTCAGTCTTCCTACACAATGCATCTGACTTGGTTGAGACAAATACCAGGAGGTATATCTGCTCATGTCAACCTGGGATTAGAAAAGTCACCTCTCACAATGCTTCTACCACACTGGTACCTGCTGCCAGAACTTGGGGTACGGTACGTACATATTGCCTGAAGCAATATACCTCCCCTCTCTACCAGAAAATAGCTTTCACCTCCTCATACCTAATTCTTTACAGATGCCTCTTATTACATTGTTGTCAATATTTGCAGAATATACAACTCAGCAAGTATTTATCAGGCACCTACATTACAGACACTAGAAAGAGACAATGAGTTCTGGATCTCAGGGAGCAATACCAGGGCGATGGTAATTGCTCATTGATATCTGTAGATGAGGTAGAAAACATATTTTAAGTGAGTCATTCAAACCAAGTGTTCCTGGGCTTAAAACGAGTAAAAGACAAGGAACTGAGCAAAGCCCTCTTGGAAGAAAGGTCATGTAAGATTGCAATATTTTTTATTATATCTTTTTTTCCTTTTACAAAAGTGGCACATGTTCATTAGGTTTAGTAATTAAAAGAAAGAAGAAAGTAAAAATCTCTTACAATTCTACTATCCAGAAATAATCAAACATTTTAATATATATCCTTCCAGGTATTTCTGTGTGTATTTATACTTACATATTGGAGATCACAGTATATATTATTCTAAACACATTTGTAATTTAAAAGCAGATCAAAAGCATTTTCCAATGCCAGTAAACATTCTCTTAGACACTTTCCATGGTAGCATATTCCATTGTATGACTCTAGAATAATTTATTTGACTTAGTTTCTACCTTTGGACACCTACTAAAAAATTTCGTGATATTTTGCTACTACAAATTATTTCAAATAAAATAGTGATACATGTCCTTATTTTTTCCTTAGGATAAAACCCCTAGAAATATGTGTAATATTCCACATATTCATAGGGCTTCAGATACAGAATGGTCAAAGTCTCACTAGCCCATACAGCACATCTGAATTAGGAAAAGGGGTCCCCGGTAAGCAGACACAGCTCTCTGGGCAAACAGCTTGACAAGCACATGATGAGAAATTTTTTCAAGGTACCCATTACGGACATATAGTTTGGCGAATCCAGAGCAAACTAGATAAGGGTCTCATTTGACCTATAGATCTTAAACAGATAGGAACTCAGTCAATCATACAAGACAGACCCTAGAAAGGCTGGATCAGTATAGATTGCTAATTCTATACATATAGTTGGCAATTTATATCTTCTATTTGTTTTCTGTGGTTACCTGCAGTCTGTTTTGCCACTATTTTTAAAATGAGAAGGAATGAATTGATTTTTGCTTATTGCTTTTGAAGAGCTCACTATATAAACTTTTTCCCCCAAAGGTATTTTAATTATTTTAAGAGATATTCATAAGAAAAAAGAGAAGTTTTATATAAAAAGGCTAGTGACAAGAATAGTTCCAATTAGGGAGAACATCAGATGCAAAAACACATCAGGAAGAAAGCACAGGGTGTGTTTGGAAAACATCAAGTCTTGAGTTGAAGCATAGAATGTGCACAGAGGAAAAGTAATAAAAATCTGGTTGTAAAACACTGGCATTAAATTGGATAGAATCTTAATTCACTTGAAAAAGGGGAGACATTTTGTTTTGGAGTAAAAAAGTGATGTGAAATGATCAGAACTATAAAATGTAATCAGGCCACAGGCCGTGGAATGGGCTAGAATGGTGGGGAAGCCAGCCGGGAAGTAATCGAAATTCCCTAGGTGAGTTATCATAAAGCCTGAATGGGCGGGGGTCACTTAGGATAAAAACCAGGGAAGAACATGACAAACAATTTGAATTGAAGGACAGAGATCAACGAAAGAAAAGCACCATTTCATGTCTAAATGACCAAAATTATAATATCCTTAATAGAAACAGGGGAGAAGTGGAGGGGTGGGGTGGGATGAGAATCCTGGTTGTAGATATATTGAGAACAATTAGATAAACCCACCGGGAGTGCAAGAAAGAGAACTATAAACCTCATCAGTGCTTAGCTGGTCGTCTGGATGAAATTGCAGGCCTCTTAAAACTAAGGCTCTGGCATCTTTACTTTCCTTCCCTCAGTACCTAGGAAAAACTCTGCTTCCATGGATAGTTAAGCAGGAGTCCTGACAACATTTTCCGGAGACTTTTTCCATTCATCTTGATTGCTAGATTTCTCAACATCTTACAACAGTACCTCTTTCTTCTCAAAGCTAGGACTCCTTGTTCTCAATTTAATGAGGAGGAATAAAATACAGAAAATTATGCTCAGGTAGATTCTCACAGAAAATGTTATTTCTAATTGCAAATGTAATTTAAGCAAAGAGGAGGGATTTCAAATTCCACATCTGCAACTTGTTCCCAGATGAACATTACTGAGAATGTATTGGGCATTACTGAATATTAATTTCCTAAATTTTGGTCTGCATCCCAGAATCTAGTTTCAAATATAATGGCTAGACTTCACAAAGGCCCTGGCAACCTGGTCAGAAGGCACCGGGATACCGGGGGTTTCTCCGAAGCTGTGTCACACAACGGAGTGAGAGTAAGTAGACCTGTACCACCAAATAGAGGTTCTCTTCACAATTGGCTTCAGTGTTTCCATCTATAAACCAAGGAGGCTGGCTAGCTCTCAGGACTTGAAATCCATCCATCCATCCATCCATCCATCCATCCATCCATCCATCCATCATCCGATAGCTGAATGCCAACAATGTGTAAGAGTTGAAGCCCCATTTGTGTAGTTTTCCACATAATGCCATTTCTTACCTGATCATAGTAACGCAGGTAGTATTTCACGACATAGTCCACCAGATTAATCCCATTATCCTAGGTTTAAAAGAGAAGCTTAAATGAAAATCATTCACATGAGACTCTGCTGTATTATACAGCTGAGAGCCAAAAATCTCAGTTTATGACCTTAACACTTTTAGTGCGTGATACCTGGTCTTAATTCTGAGACCGGCAAGATTTCTCTCTCTCCTCCTTGTCCCATCCATTTTTTATGGCATCCATGCAAAGAAATAACACTACACTGCTCTTTGTGGGGTAAAAATCCCCCAAATAATCCATAAGACCTCTGAGGTCATGGCTAAAACCAACCAACAAACAAAATAAATAAATAAAACACAGTCTCTATATTTTCTGGCATAAAGCCAAGACAGGAGGGGGCAGGGGAGTGCTAAAGGGAACCAGGGACTAGAACAGAAAACCATCCCTCCCTTCCCACCTTTCAAAAGATGTGTGTTCTTAATGGTGTGAAAAACAATCAGGACAGCTTAAAAGGAATGCCATGCCACTTTATGACCCTGGGAGGCCAGGCCCTCCCACAAGGCAGCCTTTGAGTCTTGTTCACATGGATCTAATTCTAATTTGCCTCTGTGTTTCCCCTCCCTCCACTCCCACTGCCCCCCCATAGGATGCCTAGGTATGGCTGGTTGTTTCTAAAGAGGTGGCTCTGCAGGGGTGTGGAGCCAAATGATAATCAGGCTCAGAGAGTTTGACAGTAACGTCCAGCCTGATTGTTGTGGGCAAAAGAGTAAGTCAAACGCTCACCTCAACATTGGTCCATTGACAGGAATGAATAAATTACAAGTGGCCAACAACAAATTCAAGCCTTGTGCTATGGCTAATATCATATGCTGTTTTATTCTCTCACTGCAATTCAACATCTAATTGCATTTTAAAGCAAACAAATATGTAGTGGGAATTTTGCCATCAAAATAAGATCAAACATTAAAAAAAAAAAGCTATTTTATTCCAAAGTCAAAAGAAAGCAAAGGAAAAGTATATTGTTATGGGGAGGACGGAGATAAATGGAACAATCAGAAATAGGTTTTCTTTTTTTAAAATTAAAGGGATAGAGGGAAAATAATGGCAGATCATAGACATTTATTACAAAACAAATAAATACCCGACTTTTGACATCCTTGAGTTTGGGCAGAATTTCTAAGCTGTATCCATCTGCTTGTCCCCGAGTCCTATTTCCTCCATTCATATAATTTCCAAAAGCCAGAATGAGAGCTAAAATATCCTTCACACTCTTCATTTGCAGCAAGCCCTGTGATGACAAACACCAATGATTATGCAGCTGAACTCCAAATATAACTATGTCCATTCAACAACAAATATTTATTGAGTACCCAATAGGCTATTTGGTGGCATGTTACCAACAGAATTAACAGTTAGCAAGATGGAAAATAAACTTTAAGCCTTACGTGTCTTTTAAAAAATACATTGAGTCATCATTTCCTATCCTTTCAATGAATTATACTATGTGTGGGTTAAATATTAGTATTTGTATTTCCATTTGAGCCAGTTTTATTTTGTAAATACTTGAAAGTATTTATAAATTCAGGAAAGAGAGTTGTTATAGTTAGGCTTCACATTCGATGACTTGCAAGTAGAAAGGGGTTTAATATCATTTGAGGATCTGTTTTTGGACTATTATCTATGTAAACAGTACAGTTAAGTGTAGGGTAGTTATAATAACATGTCAATTCTTCCTTATTTGTGGTTCTAACCCTCAGAGGTGAACTACAATCATGTAGTTCAAGACCAGAGGCCACCTGTATTAAGTATGTCTATTTGCTGATATGTCTATTCACTGTTATTCCAAGCTGCTTAGAGTTTTCTTCGCTCCCCATTTCATTTGTTCTCTCTCTCTCTCTCTCCCCCTCCCTCCCTCCCTCCCTCCCTCCCTCTCTCCCTCTTCCTTTCCTTCTCTCTCTCTCTCTCTCTCTTTCTCTTTGCTTCAAGTACACACTTCAAATAGATACTTTTCCCCTTTCTCTATAGTCTTAGTTGGCTTTCTTTTATTTTAGGAAAAGAAATCCAAATGCAGCTCTAGGCTGACTTCTGCTCCTGACTCTCTGGGCACTATTAAAGGGTACATATTATACTTTGGTATATATGCCTTCCTTATTGAAATCTTTTATATTTTAGAAAGAAAAAAATAATGCCTTCAGATAAGTAACTAAGTATTAAACTAAAAGCTACAGTATTTGTGGAGAGTGTTCTTAAGGACATGGGTCACTGGGAGAAAAAGCCAAATGCTAGAATTTAACTTTATAATGAATACCAATGTGGTAAAGCCAACAAAAATTTATTTGCTCATCACTCATTATCATAATCATTTGTTTCCTTTAACAAATATCTAGAATCTTTTTATTTCACTATGTAGCACATTTCAGATGATCAAATTCATGGGTCTGAGGCAAAACCTCTTTTGTAATCCAGACAGTGAGTAAAAAATAAACTATACTATTTGGGTTGGTGTTAAATGGCCAGTATGTACATTGAAATATTTGAGAAAAAATCTGTAAGAATGCCATTTCCCCCCCCTTCTCTCCTTTTCTCTCTCCCTCTCCCTCGTACTTCATCTGCATGCACACACATACTCACAGCTATACTTAGAAAAACACACAATCTTAAACCCAAAAAGTTTTGGCAAAGGGATTCTAGCTGATCTCTCCCACTCCCAGCTTCCTCCTTTACCCCTAATAAGGACAAAGTTGTCTTTTTAAATTAGACAGCAACATACCTTAGAAGCTCGTGTGATGATCTCTACCTTTCGATGCAAGGAGGTGATGCCTTCGGAAAAGACAGACCTGAAGATGATACACTGGGCACGCTCAGCAAAATTAGGGATCTGGGCTAATTCACGTAAAAATCTGTAAAAATTAAGAAGGAATCATCTAGCTTCATATAAAATCACAAAGAAAGTAAAAAGACAGCTGGGAAAGATCCATCATGAGAGCATTCCTTATTTGACAATTAATTTAACAAACTTAAAAGGTACCAGGCTAACTTAAGCAACTCTAAGGCGATGTGTTCTACTGTGGATAACAAAGCCACTTTTCAAAAAATGGGTTTTTATGGTAGTAAATAAATGCATAGGGGCCAGTCAGCATAGCTCAGTGGTTGAACATCGACCTATGAACCAGGAGGTCAGGGTTTGATTCCCAGTCAGGGCACATGCCTGGGTTGTGGGCTCGATCCCCAGTGTGGGGTGTGTAGGAGGCAGCCGATCAATGATTCTTTCTCATCATTGATGTTTCTATCGCTCTTTCTCTTACTCTCTGAAATCAATAAAATACATAGTTAAAAAATAAATGCCTGGTATATAAATTACTTTAGGAACAGAAAATTAATGCAATTATAATGAACCACAACAAGTTATCTACCTCCTGCTACCCAAATAGGAGACTAAACCCAAATGAGAAGTGTTAGTCTTTAGGGCATGAGAAAATATATACAATATACTTGCTGTATAATGCAGCATTCTCAAAGGATATATTTATACAGGCTGAGTAAAGTGAGGACTGGAGACAAGTGATACAAAATCTCTTAAGTGAGATTTTTGCTTAATGAATTAGATAATAGTCGATAATGTCCCTATTTTGCAGATATTTGTTTACTCTTCCACATCAACTTACCTATATAAACAGAGCTCAGAGCTCAGTGCTTGGAACAAAGCAGCACTCATTAAGTGGACACAATCTAAAGCTGCTTAAAAACTGTGGCAAGGCAAATCTTAAAGCTAAAGGCGAGTACTAACCTACACACAAAAGCTCACTGTCTGAGCAGTTGGGCACCGGTGCCCTTTGCAAAATTAAGTTGGAAGAACTACATACTCTCCTGGCCAATCACCAGAGGAAGGGGCATAAAACTAAACGGGTGGAAAGAGTTGGATGTGAACTCAGAAAAGGAGAGAATCCACTAACAGCAATTAAATTCATTTTGGGGTCGAAATGATTATTACCTGATATTTCTGAAAGCCTCGGTCAACTCATAACATCATTACTTTGACATTTTGCAATCTCTGCCCACGAATGCTTGCGAAGCTGGGGCCTCCTTCTTTCCATGCCTGAAGAAATTCCCTTAGCTAATACTCGGTGCCTCTTTTACTTTTTTTTTTAGGGAGCTCTGGGTGTTAATAAGATTCTAATGATCAGCTATTTTTCTTGATTGGATTTCCTATATTTAATCTTCTAAGACTTCTAAGCCAACTCTTCTCATTTTTTTTTATTGATTTTTAGAGAGAGGAAGAAAGAGAGGCAGAGAGAGAAAAACCTCAATGCCAGAGCGAGACATCTATTGGCTGCCCACTGCATGCCTTCCACTAGCGTTTTAAGCCACAACCTGGGCATGTGCTCTGAAAGGGAATTGAACCAGGGACCCCTCTGTGCACAGGACAACACCCAACCAAGCCGCACCAGCCAAAGCTCCTCTTCTTCTTTGTTTTTAAATGACACAGAGATGAAGTAAAGAATACCCATAAAGAAGCCACACCTATGTTTTAAATTTCTGTAATGGATTATTATGAAAATAATGTAATGGGATATAAAACCCATACGATTTCTGATTAGGACAAGATGAAGAAATTACATGTTTATGTAAATTGTTTCTTCATAAAATTAGTATTAAACCACTGATTTATTTATAACTGGAATTAGGGGTACCACCAGTTTTCACAAATGTGAGTAGTAAAAAGCTTGCAGGACAGGGGCATTTGGCACTGTGGTGACTCAGGGAATTTAGTTACTCAGATGCTGCTGAGAGCTACCTCAAGGGGAGTGCCCTGCATTCCTTCCTCTCCCAAATGTGACCTTGAGGCTCTATTCCCAAGCAGGACCTGATCCCCAGCGTGTGCACACTTCCTAGAGTAAATGAACACAGAGTGAAGAATTTACAGAGACTGTGTAAGAGAATACACTGCTCAACACCTCAACTCAGCAAGAAGGACACAGATGAAAAGCGCATGTTGCTTGAACAATTACTTATAGCTAGTTTCAGAACAGGAGGTTCGGGACCAATATGAGGAGACAAGCCCATAAGTTCACCAACTTACGTTACACAGCAAAGTAGAGCGGCAAGGCTGTCTCGGATTAAGGGCTCCCTGGGATCCGGGCTAG
>NW_005871086.1:3700400-3757643 GCF_000147115.1 Myotis lucifugus | reverse complement strand
TGATTTTGGTCTGTCCTCAGATGCGTGTGAAGCATTTACAGTGTGTCAGGCACCATGCTAGGACCTGAGGACAGAATTTTACTTATACACAGCATCTTCTTGATAGCCTGAGAAATAAACCAACATTACCATGGAGTGTGACAAGTGCTCCCAGTGATGGGGCTATAACGGGAGCTACGGAAGTCACACGCAGGGCACAAAGACAGAGCAGTGAGGGACCGGGTCAGCCAAGGTTCCCTGGAGCTCTCTCTGGTGCTGTGCAGAGCCTAGATGGCTTGCATGATATTTGTGGGGGAGGTGAGGAGGAGTCAGATGCTAAAATGGGGCATGGTGTGCTAAAGAGTTTAAACTTTGTCTAAATGAATGTAGGATTTTAAACAGAGGAGTGACCCTTTCAGCTTTCTGTTTTAGAAAATCACCATGGCCCTGGGTTGGCTGACTGATTGGCGGTGACAGCAGATCTGAGGCTGGAAGACCTATACAACCGCAGTTGCAATATTCTAAGAGGGAAGGCAGGAGGGCCTGCAGTGTGAATGGAAAGGGAAAATGGATGAGAAAGCTACTAAGGCAGCAAGAACCAGAGTAACTGACCAATCTCAAAGGATTCTGAGTAGTGTCCACAATGACTTGTAAGTTTTTGACTTGGATACCTGGTGGAATGTGAAGATGTGATATAATGGGGAAGCGAATTTGGGGGGGGGAGAGATGATTTTATGTCACATTCTGTCCAAAAATAGCCATGCAAAGCTGTCAGAAATCATACCATACTCCTTTCCCATTTATCTGGGAAAATATCAGAAGTATAAGTAACCTCAATGGCTATAAAGCAAGTGTCTAATAAATATCTTATCCCCCAATTGTGTTTTATTCGCTACCCATAAGAATTCTGAGTTTCATACTTTGGGTCTTGGTACTTAAGAATATTTATAGATTGATTTCCTTTGGACTTGTCTAACTTTATACCCTAGTGCCAATAATAATTAGAACTACATACCCCCCAAGGAAGCCTTTCTTTCCCCAGGTTAGGTTCATTTTCCCAGGAAGAGCTACACTTTCAGCCTGTATATAGGAGGGGAGTTCTACACCTCACATTGTGTTGGTTACTCATCCACAGTAGCAACTCAGCTGACAGGTGGAATGATGTAATGTGCCCATCGGTTTTAAGGACCTAACATTTGGTTTATCACCCCCCAAACCCCCGAATGGTATTATCTCAGGTGTGTGTGCGCACACAGGGCTGTGTACACAACACCATTTCATGTTGTAATTTGTGTTCTTCCATAGAGGACTCCACTCTCAGAGCCTTGTTTCAGAATCTATGTATCTTCCCGAGGTAGCTGTGGGCCCTAGTGGAGCATCCCGATAGGCTGTATATGGTGTCCTCACTCGGCCACAGAAAGCTTGCATCAGGCCCAATCAAACCCAAATCTCACCTCGCCTCACCTCACCTCACCTCACCTCACCTCACCACCTCAAGGTAGAGTGTAAAGAGTCAAGGGCCATCTCTGAAGGGAGCAGCTCTCAACCTGGTCCCAGGCGGATGACACCTTTATGGGGAAAAGGCTTTCTAAACCTGGCACTGGGGTGCAAAAAAGCTGATGAGGTGAGTAATGAGGCCAGTCTCTCCATGCTATGATTTATAGGACTGGGCACCACACGGTTCTTAGGAAATTGTAAAGCCAAGACTTCATATTTTCCAGTATGTACAACATGCGTATAGTCAACTAACTTGGAGCTAATGGCAAAGGAGTTGCCAGAAAATCAAACTCTGGCATAGATCAAACAAACGCTGTACTGTGCAGGAGATCGAAAGCAAAGGTGGCATTCACTCAGGCCTGAACTCCCCATCTCTGTGCCTTTCCCTCCAGCAACTGAACCCAGGCACATCACCTTACCAGGACAACACACAGGCCTCTTTGCTATCAGTCACAACTTAGCATGTCCAGGAAGCTGTTACAGTGACCATTTACAAACTTTAAAAATGGGCTTCAATCCAGATCATCGGGAGAGAAAGCAGGAATAATGAGTTATATGTAGCCCTGGCTGGTGTGGCTCAGTTGGTTAGGCATCATTCCAGGAATTGAGGGGTCACTGGTTCAATTCCAGGTCAGGGCACATGCCTGGGATCCCCACTGGGGTGTGTGCAGGAAGTAGCTAATTGACGTGTCTCTCTCCTCCTCTCCCTTCTTCTCTCTCTAAAAATCAATTTAAAAATCTCAAAAAAAAGTTATATGTTAATTATCTGCCACCATTATTGTGTCCTGGCAATTAACCTTGAAAAATAATGCTAGAAAGGCATTAACACAAAAGGAAAAGGGGAATACTCCCAGTAACAAAAACCAACTGTTCATTTCACTGGGTCGGCCATGCCCATAGCTTAGAGCAGGTGTTGAAAATTGCAGCCCAGAGCCAAATTCAGCCCACCACTTGTTTTGTATGGCCCATCAACTAAGAATGGCTTTAACAATTTTAAATGGTTGAAAAACATCAGTAGAACGGTAACATTTCATGACATGTAAAATACGTCAAGTTCAAATTTCAGTGTCTGTAAATACAATTTTATTGGGACATAGTCACACCCGTTTGTTTATGCTTTTGCACTACAACAACAGGCTTGAATAGTTCCAGCAGATCGTATGGCCCACAAAGCGTAAAATACTATCTGGCTCCCTACAGGAAAGGTCTGACAACTCTAGGCTTAGAGTATCATTACTCAAGGTGGTATAGTTGGCCCTAACCAAATGCTTGTCCTTGTTAGGGACTAAATAGTTGTGCCCCCAGTGATGAGAGGTAATTAGGTCATGAGGGTAGAATCCTCATGAGTGCAATTAATGCCCAGAGACACAAGAGCTTGCTTCCTCTCTTTGCTTTTGACCATGTAAGGCAGCGGTTCTCAACCTGTGGGTCGCGACCCCTTTGGGGGTCGAACGACCCTTTCACAGGGGTTGCCTAAGACCATCGGAAAACACATATATAATTACATATTGTTTTTGTGATTAATCACTATGCTTTAATTATGTTCAATTTGTAACAATGAAAATACATCCTGCATATCAGATATTTACATTACGATTCATAACAGTAGCAAAATTGCAGTTATGAAGTAGCAACGAAAATAATTTTATGGTTAGGGGTCACCACAACATGAGGAACTGTATTAAAGGGTCACGGCATTAGGAAGGTTGAGAACCACTGATGTAAGGATACAAAGAGAAGTCAGCAGTCCTATTCTGGCATCCTGATCTTAGACTTCCAGCCTCTAGAACTGTGAGAAATAAATTCCTGTTGTTTATTAGTCAACCAGTTTAGGGTATTTTGTAATAGCAGCCCAAGCTGACTAAGACAGTCTTCAAATACTCCCCATGGCCTTGTCAGTGTCCAAATATTCCATTATTAGTCACTTTTCAGTGATTAGCTTGTTAGTGGGGATTAGTTTATTGTATTAGGAAATAAGACTTGGGAGTGGACCACAGAATCCCTCAGCAGTGGGGGTTGATAAAGGGCAGTGGAACTCTATTTGCATTAATTCACAATATTACTAGGCTTCATGAACTAACTGCGGGGGGACGGGGCGGGGGGAGTCCTGACCTATGCTGCATGTGAAAACAATTCACCCAAGGTTCCCAAAATTATCATGAAGGTTGGTCAATAACTGAATAACCCTAGAAATCTCCTACTCAGCCCAGGCATCCAAGGGGCGAGGTGCATTCTAGAGCAGCGGTCGCCAACCGGTGGTCCGCGGGCCACTGGTGGTCTGTGAGGTCTGAAAGGTTGGTGACCGCTGTTCTAAAGGACCCAAGGGCAAAGCAGGAAGGTTTCTGTACAAGCCACCGAACCTCAGATGCCTCCAGGGCTGACTTGTTAGCCAAAACTTGATCACTCTTCTCTTTGTTTCCCACCCTTGCCTCCTCTAGGCTGAGAGGGGTGGCCTGAATTGGATATGAAGCACTCAAAACAGCAACAGGCAAAGGAGCCCTGTGGTTGCTCTGGACTCACTGCACATGTGCACAGAGTTTGGACTTTGAGTCCTGGGTGGGGCCTGGGGGCTGCAGAGCTGCAGAAGCTTCTCTATGGTTTGCAGACCTAAGAGCCCAGCCAAGGACAAGAGTCACTCAGTTACACATTGGAGTTCTGGGTTTTCAAAGGATGTGGACAGACACCCCAAACTATAGAGCAAACAACTCTAGAGAGTGAATGGAGAGAAAAGCACACTCCAAGAGAAGATGAAAAAGTCACATCTAAACTGGGCAGAGCAGGTGGAGAAATCCGGGGAAAAGCTGACACACTCAGGCTACATTTACTGGATACGCCACTTAGGAAAATCAAATGCTGTGCTGTGCTCTGACATATCTTCTCAACTGCATCAGCAAATCCTTAAACAGAGCAATGACTTCTTCCTTCCTCAGTTACCCTTTTGGCCAGAATGTTTAGTCTAGGAGGAATTAAGAAGTTGCTAGAACAAGAAAGGGGAGTCATGAGGGTGGGGAGAGGGGTTGAGAAATAGTCTATCCAGCAACACAAATCTCCCGGGTGCTTTTCCCAGCAGGCATGTCATTCTGCTACATGCAATAGGTCAGAGGCATGGTAGAGCTGAGACTTAACTCACTGCACCATTTAGAGGTGATTGTTCAAAGCTGGGAGGCAGGGAGAGAGGGGCTGCACTGGGGCCCAACAGAAAAGTGTTCAAGCTTTCTTACTGCTCAGGTTTATCCAGCAGCTTCAATTCTTCTTCTTTGGATGTCTCATAATACTTCCTTATTTTAACCAATTCATCCTCTTGGGCTCTCTGTGTTAAAAAAGAAACAAAACAAAATACACAAAAAATAATGAGCACTGAGAATCAAGCAATAATTCATCTCGTGGCACATATAAACTAATTACTAAAATTCTACTGCAAATCAAGAAAATATATATTTTTTGCCAATCTGACAAAAAGCAATAGGTATAATTTTGATTCACTCAAACCAGAGGCTATTGTTGTGTTGGCTGTTGTCATTTTTTTTTTTACTTGACAATCTAAGGAAAAAGAGGTTAGTGCCACTGACTAAATAGTCCGGTATTGCATGTTTTAAAAATTCTTGAGGTACACCAGTGTGCCATGGTACACTGGTTGAAAATCGCTGGTCTAAAGCAATGTGTCTCAAAGTGTGGTCTCTGGACCAGCAGCATCAGTACCACCTGTCACTAGTTAGAAATGCAAAATTTTGGCCCTACCCTAGACTTAAGAAACTCCAGGGGTGGGACCCAGCAAGCCTCCCAAGTGATTCTGGTGCATGCAAATGTTTGAGAATCCCTGGCTAATGCAAAGGTCATAAGTGACATCAGCTGATTACAGAAGCCAGGACATTGGGCTGCTGCCTTTGAATCCTCTCTCTGTTTGCCCATAAGCAGATAAGGGTCAAGCTGTCCTTAGCATTTGCTTCCTGACTCTCAATAGCCCTCCTAACTTATGTAGGCTCTTGACTTTTTTTTTCTAGTCACCATCTTCTCTTTTTCTAAATTTTGTAAGCATTCCTTGTCTACACTGCTTATTTTGGCATTTAGTCGCACACTTTCTCAATGTATCCAACTATTTCAGTTGGATGCAACTTACCTCTACTGTGAGCTAACAAGTACTGACCATGTACACAGTCCTGAGCCCAGGGTAACAACAAAAAGCATTAGGAAGGCATTATGCCTTCTGCAAAGTCCTTTAACACCATCACTTATCCTCATTATATAGATGATTCCACTGAAGCCACAAAATACCTGGTACAGGGCCTGACTCGCAATCTCTCTCTCATAATAGCATACTGCCCTCCAGGTGCTCAACAAATGCAATGTCAGCTCCCGATGGCCTTGTATCTGTGTACCTTCTTGTCTTTTAATGAGAGCCTTACTGATGGAAACATGAGAAGTTCCCACCCAGAAGTACTAGACAACTCCTGATACATGTAAAGGGTGTAAAAACGTGTAGGGAACTGTCCAGAGAACCTGTAATTGTGCTCGTTATTTCCACATACAACCCAAATTTAAAGACCATATATGTGTACAGTGCTGTTTGTTTTCAAAATACATTGCTATTGCTACATATACTGAATTATCTTTTGATGCTCATACAGAATCAGGTAGAGCACATTTGAATTCTTGTTGCACTGATAAGCAGACAGGCTTAAGGAATTTAAATGGCCCGAAGTCACTCAGCAGTCAATGATAGAGCTAAACCCGTCTGATTCTAAATCCAGAACACACACTCATCATCCTATGCTACACCCCACATTCAACACCGTCAGCTCATTTGGACTAAGAGTAATCCTCCTAGCTGGTATTAGCATTTCCATTCCTCATAGGAAGACACTGGTGTACACCAACATTGAGTCAGTAGCTCACCTTCGTTAACTCTGATAGCAGGCTACAGGGCTGAGTTCCGTGGCACAGAAGTGGTCTCCACCTTGACCCACCCTCCCTTGCTGGTGTGCAAAGTGATCTACTAACTCAGATACCACAGTGGGGGTGAGGAACCTTGTGCTTTTCTCATGTCTGCTCTTATTTGAGCTTGCATTTCTGTGCCTTAACCTCATCCATGTTATATCAAAATGCTTACCACCAAAGAACATGAATGAATGGCTCAGCAATTTTTCAGGAGGGAGTCGCTTATAACCACTTTTTTTAGACCATAACATGTTATTTATTTATTTGTTTGTTTGTTTGTTTGTTTGTTAGTAAGGACATGGAAATATGCAAACTCTTGCTCAGAATGGCTTTGATACTCACATTTTCATATAAAGCCGCCAGGGTCTCCAGATCAACCACAGAGTCATCCACGTTGAAAATGGCTGCCGAGCATCCGAAAAGGGAGAAAAAAGAGTAACAGCTTTGAGTAGACTCCCCCATACTAACGTTTATTCCGTGCCTAGCTCCCAAGCAATACAATATTGCCCTTTCTCGTACAAGGTGTGTCTTTCAGCATGTCTTGTCCCTTTCCCTTTGCACTAGGGCCCCGAGGAAAGAAACCAAAATGGTTGGCTGCTGTTGCTGGACTGAGCCCTGGCCCCACCCGGTTCAATTTCTTGAGCTCGGTGTCCGTTCTGCAGTTTAATTTAGGCTCCTTGGGAGAAGTGTATGTGATTTAAAACTAAATCAGTTTGTAGGTTTAAAGCACAATTTTAAATCTTTCTTCCCGGCTGGTAATTGAAGAGATTTAGTACCTAATGCACCAGAACTGACTCTTGCCCATTACCAGGAAGAAAGAGAGAAAAAGGACAATGTTGGCAAATTAAATGAATTCAGCCATGTGATTTCAGGCACCTTTCCATGGTCACTGCAAACATCTTGTTTGGATTAAAAAGACAAGAAAAAGCAATAATTGCATCAATGGCAAATTAAGATTATGGAAACCTCCCAAGCGTTGGTCTTAAGGCAAATTTTCATTCCTATGGTTTTATTAGGATTTTGCTTGCTGTTCTGTATCTTAAATAAGTCACTTAGCTATTAACCGATATGCTTATGATTTCATCTAGAGAGATTCCTTCCCATATATACCAGGATACAAACATTGAATTTAAAGCTTTAATGCATTTGGCAATCAAAGTGTTTGAAATAGGCTGCTCCACATCTTTAAATAATTATTCAAAACTAATAAGGTTTGTTTCCTCAACCCCACCTCCCTTCTCTGACTTTACATTGTGAAATTAACCAGCACGCTAGTAAATTTTCTCTGTGGCAGGCTAATTAATTTTATTAAACCAACCAGTGATATTTAGAATGCCTTAAAATCTGCTCGTCAACCATTATTCTATTCATTGGCATTACACCATGGTTTTCAGAGAAGGTAGGGATCAAGGTAAAGGGCAGGTTGCTTTCAAATTACTTTGCTTCTTCTGTAGTTTAGAATCATATGAATCCCTTTATATAATTTTAACAAAGTTAATTAACTCAGCTAAGATCATGTAACTTCACAGGACATCGAGAAATGTACTTAAAATTCCTTCTCAGGCCACCTTTCTCTAACTTAGTAGTTAATCAGCAAGCTACTCCTAGATACATGGGTTAGTGAGAAAGGAAGAGGTTAGCATGCTAGAGACAAAGTCAGTCATCTCAGATTCTACCTCTAACAAGACAAAGAAAAATTACCCTTCTGAAAAGGCCAACCTGAAACCACAAAGGGAAATGTAGTTTGAGAAAGAATTTACCCTCCCAGCACTGTTCTTTGTACATGGAGATAATATGAATTCACTAATTTATTAGACAGACTAGGTACTTTTAATATGGTGCTTTAAAAAACAGAAACTAGCCCAGAACAATGTTTTGTTTTTTAAATGTCAATTCCAACATTCTCCTACAAAAATCAGCCAACAGGAATGCAATGAGAAAACGTGAAATTCTAAGTAATTTATCAGAAATGTTCACTTCTAATCATACATCCTAGTTACTATATATGAACTATATATGCGTAGTTATAATTGAGAAACCTTAACTAATGAGAAAGAGAATATCTGCGGGTTTCTTTCCTTGGAGAGTAAATATTTGGTTTTAAAAGTTAATCAGGCCCTAGCCAGTTTGGCTCAGTGATTAGAACATCGCTCACGGACTGAGAGGTCATGGGTTCAATTCTGGTCAAGGGCATGTACCTTGGTTGCAGGCTCAATCCCCAGTAGGGGGTGTGCAGGAGGCAGCTGATCAATGATTCTCATCATTGATGTTTCTCTCTCTCTCTTCTCCCTTCCTCTCTGAAATCAATAAAAATGTTTTTTAAAAAAGTGAATAGCATGGGTCCCAGATACACAATTGGAGGGTTTTATGGTCAGCCAGTGCCTCTCCAGTGTGCCTGGTGGCAGAAAGAACACATCTAGCAAGCATGGGGCACAAGCACAATCATGGGCTCTGGAGACGTTTGGTTGCTCATTCACCCATCCCTTGAGTAAACATTTGTTGAATGTGTACTAAGTTCTAGAAACTGTTCTAAAATGCTGTGATTATGTATATCCAAAGTGTATAAGATATTCAAAACACTTGACATCTTGACATTTGTACTCTAGCTTAGTGGAAAGAAAAAAAAACAAGTAAATCGTTTCACATAGTGATACACTATGAAGAAAGTAAAGTAGAGAAGTGAGTGACATTAGATAGAATGATCGATGAAGGCTTCTTTGATGAGGTCAAATTTTAGCTACACACTGAAGGGGTCAGTTCTTCGAATGTCTGGGAGAAGAGCATTCCAGGGAGAGGTAACTGCAAAAGGAAATTTCTTTTTCTGGTGAAGAAACAAGCATAAGGTACAGAAAAAGACCAAGATGATTATCATGGAAAGATCAAGACATCCTCACTATGTGATCCTGGCAGGTTAAACTGTCAACCTCAAACATATAAAACATACCCCCATAAAACGTAATACCTATAAACAAGTAATACCACTTACTGAAAATATTAAGGGAGGTAATGTGTATGCTTGGCATTGCACATAGAGCATATAAACTCAAAATGGTATCTATGAACTATGACTATTATGATTTTAAATATATACATTGTTCATGTGTTTTAATGTTTGTTAATGCCTTATGTGCTCTAACATCTGGAAAGAATTAGAGAAAGAAGACTACAACTACTGAATAGTTTGCTATAAACAAACTTTCTAGAATTCTTGAGTGTTTAAGGTAGGAGGTTCAACTTTAAAAAGCATTATTAATAGAAAAGGTATATGCACAGATAACTACAAAAAAATAATGTATCCAATGTCTGAAGGTTAATACAAGATGCCCTTGGGTCCATTCAGAATGTTAACCTAATTTTATCTCTAATTTCCATCTTTCTCACTAATATACCCTTCATCATACCAGAAAACACGGGTCTCAAAATTTTACTTTGATGTTTAAAATACCTTAGATGTCTTTCCTTTAAATATTTGGTGAAATCCAAGCTTTTTGGACTGATTTTTAAGGCCACCCCCTTCCTGCCCCCAAGCTACACTTCCAGTCTCATCTCCTACCACTTCTGTTTCTCCCATGTACACTGTGCTCCAGCCAGATGGGACAGCTCCCCATTTCTGAACATGCCAGTTTCTGCCTTTCCCACTCTCATCCTCCGAGGCCCAGGTGAAAGGTTTTCTGCCCTGGAAGGATCCCCTTGACCTTGGGATCCTGAAGTCCTCACTCTTTGCCTCTTCTATGGTATTGTACTCTATTTTAAGAACCTGTATTATGGGATGTTGCATAACAGTTCCCTCTCGCATTGAATGGTAAGCCCCTGTAGTCAGGGATATTCCTATGCATCTTGATAAACCCAGCTCCCAGCAGAATACCTGGGGTGTAACAAGAATAAAGTAAACATTTGTCGATGGGAAAGATGCTACAGGAATCCCAAAGAGTGAGTCCTTCTGCTAGGTGTCAAATTAAAAAATTGATTTGAGAGAGAGAGTATGGGACAGGGAGAGAGACAATCACCGATGAGAGAAGGAAACATCAAGTGGCTGCCTCCTGCATACAACCTCATGGGGATTGAGCTCTCAACCCCAGGCAAGTGCCCTGACCAGGTATTGAACCGGTAACCTCAGTGCATGGGACCATGCTCAACCAACCGAAACAGGCATCAAAGTTTCTTGATAAAGAGAGCATGGGGTCTTGAAAAAGAAAACATAGTATATTAAAAAGGGATAAGATGTTGACAGATAAAATCCATTTGTCCCTGTTAAAAAATCAAGGTTTAGCCCTGTCCAGGTTGCTCAGTGGTTAGAGTGTCAGCCCAGGTTTCTCAGTGGTTAGAGTGTCAGCCCATTCACCAAAGGATCATGGGTTCAATTCCTGGTGGTATGTTGCATAACAGTTCCCTCAGCCTCAATTGGGATGTGTGAGGGAGGCAACAAATCGATGTCTCTCCTTCTCTCTCTCATTCTCTCTCTCCCTCCCTCCTTCTGCCCCTCCCTCCCACTCTCTGAAAATCAATTAAAAAAAAATCCCCCATTGAGGATTAACAAAACAAAACAAAACAAAAATCAAGGTTTAGTTAGTACAGTTGCACAATTATGCCCTTAGTATAGGTGCATTGCTTGACCAAACATTCCATGCTAAAACATAACTAAGTGTAACAAGTGAATTTTCTCATATTTTAAGAAAAAAAATTTCCCTTCATTCTTGACCTTCAAAAACTTTTAAAATAGCAGTATCATCTTAGGGGAAAAGGTTACCAGTAAATATTCAACTGTTATATGGCTTCAGGAAGACACCTGAAACACCCATTTATTAATCACCATTAATTATGCCAAATTCATCCCAAGCAATGACCATTTGTAAATTTACAAGTACCAGTGAGCATTGACCAGAAGGATGTGGGACATTCCCAGTGGAAAAAGCAGATGCAGACAGGCTAATGGAACTTGCAGGCAATGGCAGGTAGTTCAATTTTGGCTTCAAGAAAGCATCAATTAACTGCACTAAGGAGATAAGATCCAACCTAGTCTAGAGAAAGGCTTGTGCAATTCTGAATGCCACAATGAGGAGCCTGCAGTACACTTGATATACTGCAAGGAAGCACTGAGCAGTTACAAGTGGGGGAGTAAATTGGATAGAGTTATAATACACTAGAGGCCCGGTGCACAAAATTCACGCATGGGTAGGGTCCCTAGGCCTGGCCGGCAATCAGGGCTGATCAGGGCCTTCCTTCCCCTGGCTGCTGGCTGCCTGCCAGGGCCTTCCTTCATCCAGCACCACCCTCTGGTGGTCACCACATGTCATAGCGAGTGGTTGAACTCCCAGTCGGTCGAACTCCTGAGGGACAATTTGCATATTAGCCTTTTATTATATAGGATAGGACACATCAAAATTTGGAACCAATGGTTTCAAACCTCTTCCAGTGGCCCAAGGGAGCAAAAACCTGAGTACTATGGACAAAAGGAACAGGAACAGAAGAGAAAGACAAAGAGAGCATACAGAGTTGTATCACTAGCTAGCTCTAGACTGAGGAAACTGGAGTATAAACCACTCAGAGGCTTTATGCCTAGACTTGGGGAAGAGCTTTGGGCCATGCACAGAAATAGGCAAAGGAACTTAAGAGCTGGACATCCCAGGTGATCTCCTCACCTCTACCCCCACCCCCAGGTCCTAGGGAAGGAATGGGAGAGAGGAAATGACTGGTGAAGGAAGACGTAGATGATCGAGTAATTTAGGGCCAGCACCAAGTACTCCTCTGAGGCTTCTCATCTTCCATGAAAGGATCTTAAAAGTAAAAGTAAAACAATATCCACAAGTGGAAGGAGCACTATGAAGAGATCCGTGGGTTGAGCACATGAGCTTAAGTAAATTAAATTATTTCTATTATTTCTATCCTACACAGTGGCCAGGGGAGGAGGTTAGGTTATTGGCCAAAGGTCTAAAAAGTGAAAGACAAAACCAAACAAAAATACTTAAGTCCCAGTTCTTCTAGGAGAACTGTCTTGCATGTACATAATTCTGCCTCCTATTCACCATACAGTTTAAATTCCTACATAAGGACAGAATCACTACTTGATCATTCTATTCCCCCAAATTGTGGGGCAGTATGTTAGAGAATTAACTCTTAAAGACACTTACCATCACACTTATAAGCATTACATGAACCCATTTAATTAGTTAACTGATGATTACGATGTCAAAAGAAATCAATCATTGATTAAAATATTTTTGGAGTTACCTAGAATCAGGCAGTGCCATCCATTTTCTGCTTTAAAAACACACTCTGTCTCTCTTGCTCTGTCTGCCTCTCTCTCACACACAGACTCACACACTCAAGCACCCATACACACCTTTTATCTTGAAAGTTGAATAAGCAAATCCCAGCTTACACAATTCTACAGCACACCTCAAAGCCCTGATACAGTAATTCCAAGTAATTCTAGCTTTTGTTCCCTTCTGTACAGGGCTCATTATACCAACACTCCTGCAGATGGTGTCAGAAAGGTGAAGTGTCAAATCCACAAAGGGGAGACCCCAACAACTCATTGCTACTGCAATATCAATCATTGCTGGTGGGTTTTACTTTTATCTCCCTCTCTCCTTAGTTATCCCGACTCACACTGTCAGTTCAGCTAGAATATTTCACCTACACCTCACAATATGCCGAAAGGAAGTAGACACACGCTGTGAAAAGCTGGTAATTTTATTGGGTTCCTTTACCTTTAAAAATCTGTTACTTGGTCAAGTCTGGTTTCTGGGCTCCTTTTTTGCAGGGAAATTGAGGCAAACATTTTTATGTGGTCCTCTGGTGCCTGCTCTGTACTCCAAGAATTATATACACAAGGATCATTAGAGTCGTGTTTCGCCCATTAAGATATAATAACCGTCAGCAGGGACAAAAAGCAGATCAGTATCACAAATTCAAACTAACAGGCGCACATAAAAACTATGCGCCTGCTCCGGGCACATGCACAGGGTCAGGGTCTCACACAAGAGGTAAATCCCCCCTCCCGTTTGCAGACAGCTTTGCGCAGACCAGGGTAAGCAGAAAGAACACGCAGGAATTCTCAGCCCTGCAGCCACTTTTAACCCTGAACACTTCTATCCCCGAGCGCACCTTGTCCAAATAAACAAAAGATGGCTGCTCGCTGTTTGAAGGGCTTCTAATTAGTAAAAAAACAAGCAGTTACTCACAGGAGCTGATTTTTAAAAATATATATTTTTAATGATTTCAGAGAAGATGGGAAAGGGAGAGAGAGAGAGAGAGAGAAACATCAATGATGAGAGAGATTCATTGATTGGCTGCCTCCTGCACACCCTATACTGGGGATGGAGCCTGAAACCCAGGCATGTGCCCTGACCGGAATCGAACTGTGACCTCCTGGTTCATAGGTTGATGCTCAACCACTGAGCCACACCGGCTGGGCAGGAGCTGATCTTTTTGATTGAAGGAGCACCTCTGGGCAAGAAACAGGGGAGACTGAGGGAGGAAGGCACACACCCTAGTCGGTTAGATTAGCCAAAGGGAATCTTGTCATCCAAGGTGTAGAAGATGTCACAAACATATAAGACTGGGTCAGTTTACCAGCTTTGGCTAATGTTGGCTTTTAAAAATAAGCTCTATGTAGCCTGCTTTGTTCTTCTTTGTATTTCCTTAAGTAGTTGACAGGCTACCTTACACAAAGGGGGATTTTAATAATCATTTGCAAAAGGAGTAGCTTTGTTTTCAGCCCAGAAAAGCAAAGATTAATAGGATTATTTGATTTATGAATAGAAATTATTTTGTTAATATTGTTAACTTCCAAATAGCCAATATAATACTTAGCTGTTTTTGCCCAAATTACTAATATTTTTAGGACTTGATAAATACTCAATTTGTAAAGAAAAGGGACCAGAATGTAGAAAGTAAAATAAAATAAGAGGCCATGGGTTTTTAAAACTGTCAGGTAACCTGTCCCTGAAAACTACCACAAACTAATCTCTGTGACCTCTACCAAGGAAAAGGCAAGGGTGTGGGAGCGTGGAAGGAGGCAGTGGAGAGTCTGAGAGATGAGGAGAGGCAAAGCAGAACCATCTTCCAAAGTCTCACTCCCAACAACAGCCCATCGCTGAGAGGAAAGACCAAGTTCATGACAAAACTGGGCAAAAGTGAAAAGAAGAGAGGAGCATGGAGGTGGGTCAGGACAGGGGCTGCACAGAACCTGCCCCCACTGAAGGACTCTGTAACCACACCTCTTCACAATGTCATAGCTCTCTGATAACCTTTCCTCACTATGTCTCACTTTTTCCCTACTGGCCACTACGCTACACCTCCGATCGGCACCAGGCACGCCTGTGCAGACAAATACACACGAAGCCTCGCTCTGCGCAGACAAGCAGATGAATGCTGAGGGCACCCACTATTAAGCAGCTTAAAGGAATCTCTGTCCACTCCACCAGAAGGTGGGGACAGTAGGCAAACCTTACTGGGGGGATTAAAACTTAATAAATTATTAGCCAGCATTTATCGGGAGCTTCCTATGTGCCAGGTATTGCTCTGTTTTATATTTAATCGTATAAAATAGATGTTAGTGTAGTCCCTAGTTTTACAGATGACGATGCTAAGGCATGAAATCACACAGTTTGGTTTCCAAAGCTCGGTTCCATAAACACATTTGCTAAACTAGAGTATACTTCTTCATCCCTTCAAAAGTGTTAGTCAATAAACGATCACTCCACCTAAAACCTTCACCACCTGAAAAACCACCACACAGACAACTCAGTTAACCAACTACCCACAATGTCTACACAGAGGCCTTGGAAAACGGCATCACAGGGCTTTGCGTTAACCAGCAGTCTCCCAGAGGGGGCCACATATGGCCACTGCCACAGGAACTTCACTTACATATGCTTCACAACCATAACTTCCATTATTCAGTTATCACTAATACTTAATTCAATTTGAATATGCTGTCTCAATACGTGGGATAATATGATCAAAATTCAATCTGTTTAGCTATTTGCAGTTATTCAAAATAATCAATATTGCAATTTTGCTATAAAGTCATAGCAAAAAAATACTAAAAAGGAGAAATCTGGAACTTGAAAAATCATTATCTTAAAATGAAACAAAATATAAATGTAAAAATAAAATATAATAGAAAGACTTATTTTCTCGAAAAGATATTAATAACTGCAACTTGACACTGCATGCCAGAACTAAGAAGGGAAGCAGAAGCACCAAGAATGAAGAAACACAAACAAAAGTTGCCTTCAGACACACAAAGAATAAAAATTACCCAGGGAATATACGTCACAATCTTATCTACACTGCGGAGTGCCTGCTGGTGCTAACTTAGTCGATACAGACCTTATTTGGGGCTTTGATGGAGACAGGAGGCAAGTGTAAAGGGCACAGTGAGCAGGAGCTGGCCGGAAGGTGGAAGAAACAACCCCAAAAGGCACACTTATCTAATCTCTTCCAAAACCTCAAAATCACTCAATCTTATAAAGTAAAAACCCCAATTCTTGCCCAAGTCCAGGCATGTACTATAGGCCTGGAGGTGCCCAAGGTGCCATTTTATAGGTGCAATTAAAATTGTCCATGGTTCAAACCTCAAAGCAGGGCTACGGCATAGCATTCACACCACTTCCCCTCCTTCCTCTCTCTCTTCTCTGTAGGGCAGTGGAATGAGAAACAGTTTGGGTTAAGCTGCTTCTGTTCTTCCATTAGTTCTGGTTCTTTTAAGCCAAAATTACATTCCAGGCAGATTGGATGGTCTCAGCCAGTGCCTGAAGGTAAAGTACAAAGAGCGGCCACCCTCTGCTCTCTGGACGCAGCTCGGAGTGAAGGAATGTACAGTGGTTCAAACAGAGGTGGGCGGACCCCGGCTCCTCAGGTGTTTTAGACTCAGTGGGAGGATGAGAAAGGTGGGAGAGGAAAGGGCAGCATTAGAACTACTGTTTATATTTATCTAAAGATTTTTTAAAAATTGAGCTCTGCCGATATTTAATAAGTTGATTGACCCTGGCAGCTTCATTCAGTATGTCCGCAGGTCATGATTGCATGTCACCTTGGGTGGGCAAAGGCCTTCATACGTGCATCCTCACGTGTTCTTTTACTTTCAACATATTGTGATGGGGGAGGGAGGCAATTAAATAAAGGTTTCTGATTCTAAAATCTGGTTTTAACTAAATTTGACAAAACAAACAAGTTGGCTTCAAAAGGTTCCTGGAGAGAAACCCCAGATTGAAGATAATCCATCAACAATAAGAAAATGACAGAGCAGACACTTTGATTGTTAGTACAAGTTCTTCATCAGCCATGGAATGAATTAAAAGCAAGGACACTCGAATCAGATTTGCCAAGACTCTGACCTCCGCAAGTCATAACAGAATTTATCAAGGGACTGTTTGAAATCTGGGTTTAAGTCCACTATTGTTAAGAATGAGCCTTCCCCTATTTATATATTGCGCCTTGAGATATTAGCTAATGAGAACCCAAAGCCATCAAAATTAGCAAGATATTTAAATTATTATTAATCTCAATTAATATTTTTGCATATACTTCAAAATGTCAATATTAGTTCTGACACACATTTACATGATGTACACATTTTAGAAAACATACCCTGAGGAGCAGGCTCTAAAACTTTTTATTGATATGAGTATGTACTATGTAGTATAAATTTAGGAGACCAACTGCCTTTGAGAATAGGGTCTTCTAGGCTAGAATCTCAATGTTCCTCAGGAAAGTCCCAGACAATCATGGTGAATTTCAGAGGCCTGGTTAAATTTATTCTGTTTAGCCCTGGCCGGGTGGCTCAGGTAGTTGGAGTGTCATCCTGTCCACAAAATAGTTGCACATTCCATCCTTGGTCAGGGCACATATGGGAGGCAACAGATGTGTTTCTCACATCAATGTTTTTTCCCTCCCTCTAAAAATCAATAAAAACATATCATGGGGTGAGGATTAAACAATTAATTATGTTTTAGACAACCACCATAAACCTTGACAGATATTTCTAGAAATTATTAGGCAAAAGTGAGCAAAGTCCAGTGGGCATTCTCAGATCTGGGGTTCAGACTCTGGGCATATAACTAACTGGCATCTTCTTACATTTTAATTTAAAATTTACACTTGAAATAGAAAAATAATCTTTGATGCTGCTGCACTCCCAAACTGAGATTCTGGGCTAGTAGAAACTAAACTGAAAAATGTTTTATTTTGATGTTAGATGAAATGTTATAAATATAAATTCCGAGTGTACGGGAAATTTCCAAATGAGTGCCAGGAGGTTTCTGGCACCCAGTCTGTTGCAATGCATACGGAGGTTTATATCAAGAATAGTCAACAGCAATTTTCCATCCCCCTGGGAGAAGAATAAGAGGAAATCACTAACGTGGAATGAAAACACTAATTTGCAATCATGCAGGCAGTAACTGTGCCCAAGGATGCCAAAATGCTTTTAAACGCAAGCCATCCAGTTTAGTGGATGGATGAAGTAAATCGCTTATTTAGAGCCTCTCCTGGACCACATACAAGCGCTGTGGGCAGTACGGTCAGTCTCCTGAAACCACTCTTCCTCCGTGACTAAGATCCTGCCTTAGCCATGCGGGGCTTTAAACTGCAGGCAGTACTGGATTTGCCTTTCTCCTACAAGATGCCAATTCCATCTTGGGTAGAGAGACACAGACAGAGGCCGTTACCTTTCTGGGGATGTTATATTTCTAACCTAGCTCTATCTACTTAGCATTAGGCCAGAATGTTCAGATGCTCTTTGAACACTTCAGCTTAAATATATCCAGTAATTTCAGATCCAAATAATCCAAAACAGAATTGACCTTCCTGCGGCTACCCAAGCTTTTCCTCCTCTATTTCCAGTTTATGTTTTCGACATCATTATACACATGCTTGTTAAGGCCAGAAACCCAAGGTACATATAAGACTTCTTCAACAATGCTTGCATCTGATATGACTAATTAGCAATTCTCTCTCCAAATATCCCTTATATAGGGTCTCCTCCTCTAAATTTCTACAGACACAATCTTAGTTCTGGCTTTTATCATTTATCTCAAAAATCACAATCCTAACCCTGGCCGGAGTGCTCAATGGTTAGAGTGTCAGACCCTGCACTGAAGGGCCTCAGGTTCAATTCTTAGTCAAGGACACATGCTTGGGTTGCAGGCTTGATCCCTGGCCCTTGTTGGGGTGCATGCAGGAAGCAATCAATCGATATGTCTCTCTCACACCGATGATTCTCTCTCTCTCCCACTCCCTTCCACTCTCTCTAAAAATCAATGGCAAAAAAAATCTTCGGGTGAGAATTAACAAAAAATACAAAATAAAACAGATTTATCCACTTTCAGTACTATTTTTTTGTATTCATTCAACAGACACTTGATGATCATCACCCAGGTGCCAAGCACAGTACAAGGTGCCAGGGACACCAGTGAGCAATCTCCCTCTTGGAGAGTATATTCTAGAGAGGAGCATAAATGAGAACATAAGTAGATGAACAAAAAACTATTAAGTGCTGTGTAGAATAGGAGAGAATTAACTCAGGGTGACTTAAATTAGGGAGGAGGGTCTGGAAAAGTATCTGAAACAGAGCGAACAGGCAGTGCTGTTCATTTGAAATGTGCTGTGCCTTCAAAGAATCAGAGGAAGGGATGGACATGGCCCTTTGAAGGAATGAGAGGACCACTGTGGTGAGAGGGCCGTGAGAGGGAAGCAGGCACAGTCAGCTGCAGTAGTGATGCGCTCTGTGGTCTTCCCCAGCCTGAAAGGTATTTCTGCACTCAAAGTCAGACCATAGCACTGCCCATCTTCAATGCTGTCTCCCTGTTACTGATGGGATAATGTCCAACTTCTGTGTGTTGAGACTCAGAGCCTCAGTGCTGAATGCGATGCCTTTCTAGCCCTGTGCCCTGAAACAGTCACACACTCAAGCTGGGCGTCCTTTACACATGCCTCCTTTCCATTGGACAGGCTCCTTCTGTGTGTGATGATCATCGTTTCACCCTCTGAAGTTTTGTATTGTAGGAGGAGACAAGACATTGCTTTGTTATTTCATGGGCAACTCTATTGTAATCTTGGGCTGCTTTTTACACTCTCCATCCTGTGAACTCTTGAGAATCTTAGAGTCTGGACCTTGTATTGTGGTCATCATGGTACCTGATACAGAGCTGGCTTCAAAACATGTTTACTGAGAGAAGGAGGGAGGGAGGAAGGGAGGGAGGGAAAGAGGGAAGGAGGGAAGAAAGGAAGTTTTGTCCAAATGCACTAATGGAATACACAACATTCAGATTCCATCTAAGGTTCAGTTTCTTTTTTAAATTAAATTAAAAAAAACATTTATTGACTGACTTTTACATATGATATATTAGCCCAATTAATTGTAAATGATGCTTAATTATCAGAGAAATTCTTAGCAAAAAATGAAACATGACATAATGGAAGAGACACTAGCTCTCTACTTGCAGCTTTAAGACTTTGAGGTATAGAGCCCCAAATTTCACTTCTTGAGTACACACTACAGCCAGCATCTAGTGGAAAATGGAGAAATGCCCACCCTACAAACGAGAACAAGGTTTCTTTTTAAGACTTGAATCAGTAAAAACTGGATCACCCATCTGTGGGAGGTAATTGTGGACTGAAATACCCCAACCTATTATCTAGGTGACCAACCTGTAATCTCAACAAAGGGGAAGAAGGCATAAACAATATATAATGCCAAGAGGAGACAACTGACATGGAGGTGATGATGAACAGATATGATAAATATTTTCATCACGACAAAGGAAAATTCTCTAAGTCAGCGGTTCTCAACCTGTGGGTCGCGACCCCTTTGGCGGTCGAACGACCTTTTCACAGGGGTCGCCTAAGACCATCCTGCATATCAGATATTTACATTACGATTCATAACAGTAGTAACATTACAGTTATGAAGTAGCAACGAAAATAATTTTATGGTTGGGTCACAACATGAGGAACTGTATTTAAAGGGCCAGAAGGTTGAGAACCACTGCTCTAAGTGAACACACTGGCTGTGTGGTTTATACATTGGCGCCTTACGAGTTTGAAAAGTGAAAGTTAGTGCATTTGTACAGTGGAAAGATGAATACATGACCAGGAGGTTGAAGAACAGTCTCTGAACTGTGGTCATTTCACCACGGTTGTCGTGCTGTGCGACCTTGCCTGGCTGCCAGCGGGCCTGCCCCAATCAGATCTCACTGCAGCCACACACCCCACATTAAAACAAATGTTTTAGGCCAATGTCAGCACAGGGAGTCCTTTCATCAGGATGACAACACAAGGCCAAGTGCATTCCATTCACGACCAGACATGGACTCAGAATGAAATGTAACTGACATAGCCCGGCTCCTAAGTGACCTTCAGATGCCAGTGTCAGTCAAATGACTCTAAAGAAAAATTAAGCTCAGGTTATAGTGCCGTATTCATCTGGAGTGCATTACTAAATGAAGACATGAAATGGAGCTTAGGAGCCAACTCTGTGGTGGATTTCAGAGGTGCCTGGAGCAGGAGGAAAGGAAAATGGCGCCCACGCGTCCCAGAAGTATGCAATGCTACAAATGACGTTTCTAATGTTCAAATGTTAGTTCACTTATGCTTCTCATAAGCATATTCTTGTCCAGAGTAGAATATTGGAAAGGTCTCTTTACATGACTCACAATGGGCATTCAATCCACAAGGCTTATGGTCCTGAGTTGGTGACTGGACTACCACGTGGCTAGCGTGAATCTTACCCACATGGCAATCTGCTGTCCTACAGCAGGACATGCTGAGAAAGAACTGAATACAGTCTAAGGTGCTATTGCCAGTGTGAAAGCTCATATCCATAGTGCTCTGCACCCTGGTGGTGAAACCACGCATGCTTGGTTTCACCAGGCTTCTGAAGAATGCTGTTGTTTAGGACAAGACTTTGCCACTGAACATGGAAGGACCGTTTTCTAATTTCAATGACCATAAAAAATGTTAGGATCCTGGACATAAGACTACACACTTCCCTGCTGATAGTTTTCTGTTTTGTTTTATTTTTTCATTTTTCCTTTGTCCTAGCATCATAATTTCCTGGTATGAATTTACCCAAAACTCAGTTCTTCTAGAAGACCTAATACCTAAAGTTACTAAAGAATTCCTTTCTAATTCTGATGGCTGACATTTTTTAAGCCATCCTCCACCTCTAATTCAAATCAATTACTGCAACATCTTTGCATGTTTAATATTCATAGTTATGCATTTAGTTCTACTCTTAAGCTTAAATACTGAAAATAGACAGCTTATTTGAATATATTTTTATTGATTTTAGAGAGGAAGGAAGAGGGAGAGAGAGAGAGAAACATCAGTGATGAGAGAATCATTGATTGGCTGCCTCCTGCATGCCCCACACTGGGGATTGAGCCCGCAACCCAGGCATGTGCCCTGACTGGGAATCAAACCCTGACCACCTGGTTCATAGGTCGACGCTCAACTACTGAGCCATACTGGCTGGACCTAGACAGCTTATTTGAATACTCTGAAAACTTTTTAGTTTTATGTGGAATTTTTAATGTTTGCAATAAAGCAAAATGTTAAGACCTTAACAAAGCTCCTTTGAGTGGAATAGTAGTGTGTGAAAGTATCATAAGCATTTTTTAGTTCAAGACCTATGAGAGTCTTCTGCTGGCTACCAAAGCAAAATAACTTTGAGGCAACACAGACTGAAACCTGGGTAGTGTGGTTTGAGAGTGTCTCCACTGTTAAACTCATGCTAAATTCTACTGAAAGTATCTACAAGAGACTGTATTACTACTCAGAAAATACTGTCAGTGACATGTTAAAATAACGATTTAAAGGGTCTCAGGTTTGATTCCTGGCCCTGGTTGGGCACCTGTGGGAAACAACCAAGTCTCTCTCTTTCTCACTGATCTCTCTCTCTCTCTCTCTCTCTCTCTCTCTCTCTCTCTCTCTCTCTTTCTCCTCTCTGTCTCTTCTTTCCCTCTCCCTCTCCATCCCTCCTTTCCACTCTCTACAAAGCAATGGAAAAAATATCCTTGGGTGAGGATTAACAACAGCAACAGCAACAATAACAACAACAAAAAGATTTACATTTAATTGATTACTGAGAAAGGGGAGTATTGTTTTAATGCAAGACGAAGATTTCAAAAAGCAAAATCGCTTTTGGTCAACTTTTCTACTAAGAACAATATTTACAGTTAAAATTTCCTCTTTAAATGTCTCATTTCAAACTGAGCCAAAGACAACCAAATTGAAATAGTGTCATTTGAAAAAAAGAAGGGATTAAGAAACAATAACAGAACAAGTAGATGAATCAAAGAGTTTCAAGGTCCTTGAGAATATTATCTTAAGCAAAATAAGTCAGAAAAAGCTAAGAACCATATGATTTCACTCATATGTGGGATATAAAACTGAAACTCAGACACAGACAACAGTATGGTGGTTAACATAGGGAAGGGGAGGGCATGGTAAAGGGTGAAGGGAACCAAATATATGGTGACGGAAGATTATTTGACTTTGGGTGGTGGAAACACAATGCAATATACAGATTGTGTATCATAGGAATGTACACTTGAAAACTATATGGCCCTATTAACTAATGTCACCCCAATACCTTTTATTAAAAAAAAGAAAGACAAAGAAAGAAAAATAGAAAAAGTGTTTCTCCAGAATAGTGTCCCAAGTAATGAAGAAATGATGGAATTTGTATATTATTATTTTGAAAACTTCTAATAAAATAATGAATCTAGGTAAAGATCATTAGTGCTCACTAACATCATAAAGAGATGACCAGATATGATGTACTTCTTGACAGAATATTCAATAGTATATATAACGTATTTTCCCCCCACTCAGGTTAAGTCTCTAGAGCAAACTGACAGTTTACAGGAACCACAGGGGACAGAAGAACATAATAAAAACATGGTAATACAATCAGCAAATCTTGTGGGAAACTCCACAGGACAAAGTGACATGGTTTCAGCAAAATATTAATTACAAAAGGCAAAAAAAAGATGGATGGTAGAAACTTTTAGATTAAAAGAAACGTGAGAAACACATCAAAGGCAATGCATAAAATTTGTTTGGATCCTCAATCAAACTAACTATAAACAAAAGGATGAATCAGTGAGTATACAGACAATCAGGGAAATTAGAACTACTACATATTTGATGATCTTGAGAAATCACTGTAAATGTTTTCAAGTACATGATAATGGCACTGGAGTTATGCTTGAAAAGTGTCCTTATCTTTTAGCCATGTACTAACATTTTTAACAGATGAATTATGTCTGAGTTTTGCTTCATAGTTGGTGGAGAAAGGGTGTTTCAGATGAAATAAGAGTAAACTGATTGTTTTGTAGTTGGGCAGTGGGCACATGGGATTCACTGTGGCATCCTAATTTTGTATATGTTTGAAATCTTTCACAATAAAATGGCTGAAAAAAATTAACGTTTTGAGAAAAAATGGTAGAGAAGACTTACCCTGCTGGATATCCTTCATTTCTAAATGCAAACTAGATATCAAGATTCCCACAGTTTGAGATCGTTTTCCATCCAATAACTTGATGATCTGGAATTTAAACATAAAATTAACACAAGCTCAAATGACCATGCAATCTTTCAGAAGTATATAAAAAATTAAGATTTTCAGATACTCTGATTGTTGAACTAAACTGACACTATAGTTACTCTATTTTGATAACCCTTTAATTTAAAAGTAACTTATCCACAACTAAAGATATTACAGAAAATAAAAAAATACACCACCCCAAATTCCACCAATCTAATACAAGCACACAAAATCTTTATAATATTGGTATATCTAAACAATGAGATATTATTCAAACATAAAGTGATGATTCATGCCACAACATGGATGAACTTGAAAATATCATGCTAAAGGAAAGAAACCAGTCACAAAGGCGATATTATATGATTTCCACTTATGTGAAATGTCCAGAATAGGCAAATGTATAATAGAGACACAAAATAGATTAGTGATTGCCTAGGGCTGGGCGTGTTGGGGGAAGTGGGGTCAACAGCTAAAGGGTTCAAGGTTCTTTTGAGGGTGATGAAAATGTTTTAAAATTTATTATGGTGATGGTTGCATATACCTGTGAATATACTAAAAACCACTGAATTGTACACTTTAAATAGATAAATTGCATGGTGTATGAATTATACCTTAATAAAGATGTTTTTAAAAAAGAGAAAAAATCTTTATACTATCGTTCTCTAATTTTTTATTCAAACACATTTTAACTAAGTTGTAACTGTAATATATTGAAATTACATATATAACTTTTTAACTTATCACTGGCATATTTTCATTTTGCTACTTTTTTAAAAGAATGGTTTATTTATTTATTTATTTATTTATTTTTGAGAGAGGAAGGGGAATGGAAAGAGAGAGAGAGAAACATTGATGTGAGAGTGCAACATTGATTGGCTGCTTCCTGCATATCCCCTACTGGAGATTGAGCCCACAACTTTGGGCATGTGCCTTTGACTAGGAATCCAACCAGCAACCTCCTGGTACACAGAAGGATGCCCAACCAACTGATCCACACTGGGCTTCATGTTGCTACTTTTTAAGTCTCTTCATAGTCTCCATTCTTGGCTGTGTCATCTGCTCAGTGGTTTAGGGTAAAGATCACTGTGATCTTGACTCAGTAGTTTATCAGTGATATGACCTCAGAAAAATGACTTAACTACTAGGTATTAAACTTCTTCATCATGAAGCAGTGCTGACCAACTTAACTTGTACATTTATTCTAGAAATTAAATGACAATGTGTGTAAAGCCCCTAATAAAGTTCTTGACATAGATTATTTAAATAAATTTTCCCTGTTTTGGAGAGTTAGATTGCTTCATATTTGTATTATTATTAATATAAGCAAGATAATACTTTGCACATAAAGCTTTAATTTTAAATTATTTAAATTTGTTCCTTTATAAGAACACTAGAGGCCTGATGCACGAAGATTGTGCAAGAATAGGCCTTCCTTCCCCTGGCTGCCGGCACCGGTTTCCCTCCGGCACCCAGGACCCGGGCCTTCGCTCTGGCCGCCACCTCCTGCCTTCACTCTGGGCCAGCTGCCGCCAACTTTGTTGTGAAGTGATGGTCAATTTGCATATTCTGTCTTTATTAGATAGGATATGCATACCAAAACTTTTACAATTTTTTAAAGAAACTCCAAATACCTCACTGCCAATTATTTCAACCTTTATGACTATTCCATAGAGCAGCGGTTCTCAACCTGTGGGTCGCGACCCCTTTGGCGGTCAAACGACCCTTTCACAGGGGTCGCCTAAGACCATCCTGCATATCAGATATTTACATTACAATTAATAATAGTAGCAAAATTACAGTTATGAAGTAGCAACGAAAATAATTTTATGGTTGGGTCACAACATGAGGAACTGTATTTAAAGGGCCAGAAGGTTGAGAACCACTGCCATAGAGAGTTCTTCATAGTTTTGTTTCCTCTAATCCTAGTAAGCCAAATAAGTTCCTAATAACATATCACACAGTGGTCACTAAAGGAAAAAGGTTATCTTTTTTTCATGGGGCATGGCTACAAAAATCAATACGACATGCACTCAAAACATCACCAAATCTTGTGGGGGTTTTTTTAAAGCACTTTCTTCGGTAAAATACAAACTAAACATCTATGCTTCCTCTCCCACCAAGGTACATATAAGCTTACCAAAATACAGTGAAGACAAGATTAAACAGTAACTAGCACCTGCTTGTATATTAGTACTCGACTAGCTGAGTTGTTTGCTGGTTGAACAATAAGAGATACCATGAGTTTGTTCCAACCAAGGTTGTCTAATTGTATAAAATGTCTAGTTACCTATCGATTGATCGAACCTGAATCGATTATTGCCAGACCTTTGTCTTTTCTTTCCTTATTGCCAGCCCTTTGCTTTTCTTTCTTTCTTTTTAAAAAATCTTTACTGTTGAAAGTATTAGCCCTTTGTTTTTCATTTCTCTGTTCAGAATGCCTACTTTTATATAACTATCAGAACTAAAATATAGTAAATACCAAGTTTTCATCAAGATAAAAAGAAAATCTGATTTTTCAGTCTAATGTGTTTAATAATTTCAACATTAGCCTTAGAGAAAGATTCTGGGGCATACAGAATTTCAAGAATTGTAAAATAAATAAAGAATAAACTTGGTATTATTTATTTATTTGCATATAAAAGCAAAAGCAGGGGAGGAAGAGATTATGTATAATCAAATATCTTCTTTAAATGTACAATGTCTGACTTTTTCTTAGAGAACACAATTTTATTTATTTATTTATTTTTTTAAATATATATATTTTATTGATTTTTACAGAGAGGAAGGGAGAGGGATAGAGAGTTATAAACATCGATGAGAGAGAAACATTGACCAGCTGCCTCCTGTACACCCCGCAACCAAGGTACATGCCTTTGACCGGAATCGAACCTGGGACCTTTCAGTCCGCAGGCTGACGCTCTATCCGCTGAGCCAAACCGGTTTTGGCGAGAACACAATTTTAAAGTGAAATGCTATTTAAAACTTCAGTACCGAATTTTAAAAATCCACATTAGTTTTAAGTAAATATTTAGCCACAAATTGTCATTCAGCAAACATCTGCTGTGGCACCACTCTAGACTCTGGGGGTGGGAAATGACAGGCTGTTCAAGTCTGTAGAGCTTAGTGATTTTTAAAACTTGCTGAAAAGAACCAAAAAGGCAAATAAAAACATCACCTGAGCTAATTGCAAATTCAAATTCAAAAGAAGAAAGGCTTTGGGAATTGACTAGATTTATTCTTAAATGTCTAGGATAGCGACTGATACAACCTTGGCCATGGCATATACATCAATGTCAAGGAGAAAGGTACGAGAATCAAATGTATAACAAGATCACAACTGGGTAGCAAAGATTCCTTCAAACAAACATTCCCCAAGCTATCCAGTTAGAGTTCTGAAAACCAGGGTAATGCAGTCTACCTACAGGGAAGATAAAGTTCAAATGCTAGTTTTTCTACTAGCTAATTAAAAGAAGGCAAGAGAGCAACCTCAAGAGAACTGAAAGAGAGATTGAGAGATTGAGATAATCTGTCATTAGGAAAACAAGCAAATCCATCCCCACCTCATTGCTCAATCAGGCTGAACTTTGGAAAGGGTGTCACCTCAGTCAGTTGTCCTTGCAATTTTGTCTAATGACTTGGCATGGCAGACGTTTAGAGAGAGAATGCTACCTTTAGCTGAACCAAAAAACCTTAAGCGTTTTCTGAAATAGGTGGCATCAATTTACACTCCTACCAAGTATACGAGAGTGACCATTTTCCTGTTCCCTCACCCACTGTGGGTATTATAAGTTTTAAAAATGTTGGCCAATATGATAGATAAAAATGTTTTTATCAATAATCTGCATTTTAAATTATTTAATGGTAAGGTTAAGCATTTGGTTGTTGGTTACATGTTCTTGTGAATTGTTTTTGTATACTTTTTGCTGTTTTCCTATTACTAAGTCTCTTAAGCTGGTACAGTGCAAAGAAATTTAAATAAGAACATAGCTCATATGATTTCACTCATACGTGGGCTATAAAACTGAGAATAACAAATGAATAAACAAGAAAAATAGACAAAAACTCATAGACACAGAAAATAGAATGGAGGTTACCAGAGGGAAGGGGGTGAAGGTAGTAATAGGTAAAGGGGGTACAATTTTGGGTGGTGAGCACACAATGCAATATACAGATTATGTATCATAGAAAAGTACATCTGAAGCCTATAATCCAGCGGTTCTCAACCTGTGGGTCACGACCCCTTTGGCGGTTGAACGACCCTTTCACAGGAGTCACCTAAGACCATCCTGCATATCAGATATTTACATTATGATTCATAACAGTAGCAACATTACAGTTATGAAGTAGCAACGAAAATAATTTTATGATTGGGTTACAACATGAAGAACTGTATTTAAAGGGCCAGAAGGTTGAGAACCACTGCTAATCTTATTAACAATGTCATCCCAATAAATGAAAAAAAGAAGAACATAGCTGAATTCATAAGAAGAAAGAGATATACACAGAGATTGTTGTGGATAAGGGGCGTCTTCTAAGGGAAGGAGAGGGGAGAGAACTACTTTGTACTGCACCCCTACTAAATGCTAGGTATTGTGCTCACAACTAATCCAAATGAGTAGTTGTGAATTGGGGGCAGTGAACACCACAATATTGTAAACTTTATTCCTTTAGTGTACCCCCCACCCCTGCCCCATGGATTTCTAAATAAATAACAACACTTCATGCTCAAGAGTCCTATAAAGTGAGTGTAGTCACCTTACCCCTAGGGCCTTAAAGCAAGGCTCATAGAAATAGAACACTGTTCTGCTAACCCAATACTGCTTTTTGATATGTGATCAAATCTCACAGTCCTTAGCCAGATATATACCTACTAGTAGCCTGGTGCACGAATTCGTGCACATTGAAAGGAAATTAATTAGAAGAAATATTTTAATATTGCTATTCGCCCTTTCTCTATAATAGAAGTGTCAACCAAATTCACGATCAACAATGACAGATGGAAACACATGTGTGAGACTGGCATAGGCGAGAGCTTTATATGTATCACGCATGTGCAAGTCAACTTAGCCTTTTACAGATATAGAACAAACCTGCTTAGTTAGACCTGTTTTCTGATTTAGCTAAACTTTTTCCAGCCCAATGAAGCACCCCAACTTCTCTTTCAGGTAACTGTCAGCAACACAGCAGTATATATCAACACAAAGCAGATTATTATTGTAGATCACGCAGGGAGAACAAAGGGTAAAATATTTAACTGCAGCAGTGTTTGACTATATTCTGTGCAGTGAGAAAACCTGAAATCATTTTCAAGGTTCACCATTTCTTATTTCTTTTCAGTCGGGTCAAGTTTCTAAACTTTCTAACTCTTCATTTTCCGGCTAATGAAAAGAAAATAGGATTCCACCGAGACTCTATCTACCTACTCCAGGACTTCTGTGAGGATCAAATTAGATGAGGCGTGGGAAAACGCTTCACAGAAATTTGGTTACAGTGCAAAGTGTTTCCACCTGGCTATAAAGCAAGTTGTGTTCCTGGGCTGAAGAAACTGCAAGGAAGCTAGTCGTCACTAGGAAGAGGAAGCTGGGCGTAGCTACGTGAATTACCTGGACAGAGGGAAGGACACTTAGCATATTAGCCATATATATATATATATATATATATATATATATATATATATATATAATCTGAGGTGTTTACTTTCACAACAGAGTAGTTAGGAAGAAAACATTATGAAGGGAAAGAAACAAATACGAAGAAAACTGATGGAGGGAATAAACAAGGGGGAAAAAAGAACAGATTTAGAACATGACAAAAGTTTTTTAAAAAGATGTTTAATTAGTTGTCAATCAAGAATTATTACATCATTTAAAATAAATTTTTAGAATCATGGTGAAGTTTCAAATAATCAGGTGCAATTTATGTAGAATCTTCTGTTAAATAAAAATTCCCTTGTTTTTCTTTTATTGCACTATATGAATTCTCAGTAAGCCAACTTCTAGACCAGGCATCCTCAAACTACGGCCTGCGGGCCACACGCGGCCCGCCGAAAATATTTATCGGGCCCGGGGGGTGTTTTTGCCGCCGCTGCCTGTCCTGCTTAACAGCCAACTCATCCCGGGCCCGCAGTGCGCATGTATGGAAGGTCTGAGGGACAGTGAACTGGCCCCCGGTTTAAAAAGTTTGAGGACCCCTGTTCTAGACAGATAAAGTGAACTTCAAAAATTTCTCTCTGAAGAGAAAGAGCATGTGACAAAAAGATAAACTAATATTGCGTATTTATTCTCCCCAATCTACCAGCTTCTCTAATATATTCTGGGCTCGAAAAAAAATCAAATGCAACCTCCTACACCTTCCATATTCACATTACTGAACAGTGTGGACTGGTGATCATAATGATCACCTGAACATTTTTTAGAAATCTAAGTTGCCTGAGATTGTCTGATATTTAGTCTGCCCTTTTTATAGCAAGAAATTTAAATAATACATTAAAAAATAACCACAGCATTTTATTTTTTAAAAAATATTTTTTATTATATTTCAGAGAGGGAGAGGGAGAGAGAAATAGAAATATCAATGATGAGAGAGAATCATTGATTGACTTCCTCCTGCACGCCCCCTACTGGGGATGGAGCCCACAACCCAGGCATGTGCCCTGACCGGGAATTGAACTGTGACCTCCTGGTTCATAGGTTGAGGCTCAACCACTGAGCCATTCTGGCCGGGCACAACATTTTAAATATAAAAGACATATCCAACCACTTAGTAATTAAAAAATCTAATTAATCAGCACCAAATTATTCTTTCAGCATTCTGGTTGTTATTATGTGGTGCTACTTTAACAGTTTTTAAAAGTCATCTGGCCCAAGTCAAAGGTTCCCAGCTATATAATCATCTTAAGTAGAAATACAAATAAAACTAAGAACTGCAGCCATATGACAATGGGTCTCCCCTCTGGCTTTTTGGTTTAGAGTGCTAAACTTCATGGCCTCTTGGCTGGCTATAGTGACTGGCATCATAGTCTGGTGACTCGTTATTAAGAGAAAAGTCAAGAGATCAGTGATCAGCCTCCTGCTCCTAGGCTGCCCTGACTCATCATCACACCAATGCTGAAACGCAGTCAGTCCAATTCAACAGCATCCACCAAACGTAGACTCCTGTCTGTGCTGTGAGGGATGCAAAGATTAAAAATAGTACATATGTATACATGTATGTGAGTACATGAATATGTATACATCCTCATTCAATGGGAGCTCAAAGACTAGTTTAAAGGGAAACATATAAATAAGTTTGATACAAAGAAGTTATTTACAGAGCTCTGATAACAAAAGAAGTTTCTAATTATTCTTAGGTGTATGATCCCTAAAAAATTCCAGGACTCATTGAAAGGTGGGGTTATGAATGAGATGGCTGTTTCAGGCACAGACTTGCCTGGATACCTTGGAAGCAGTTCCCAAAGTGTTATATTCAGTGCCTTTTTCCTGAAACAAAAGGCCAGAGCTCACCTTCTGAAAACCTCTTTCCACGTGTGTTCTTGGAAAAAAGGGCACACTCCAGGCTACTCAGGAAGATACTTCAGCAAAGCTTTATGGGAGAGCACAAGTACGTGTAAAAGTTTGCTATCCAATGTGCACTCTGGTTGAAGTGGATTTTGGAATCACTTAACCCTTAGCATTAAAGAAATCCTCAAATGTTGCCTACCTTATCCTTCTGCTTCTGGATTGGCCCAGAAGCCCAGATAGTTAAGGATGGGCTTTACTTAGGAAGAATGTTCACACTTTGAAATTTAAAGATTACTACAGGTAGCCTGGCTGGCATGGCTCAGTGGTTGAGTGTCTACCCAGGAACCAGGAGATCACCGGTTTGATTCCCGGTCAGGGTACATGCCAGGGTTGTGGGCTCGATCCCCAGTGTGGGGCGTGCAAGAGGCAGCTGATCAATGATTCTCCCTCATCATTGATGTTTCTATCTCTTTCTCCCTCTCCCTTCCTCTATGAAATCAGTAAAAATATACTTTAAAAATCATTACAGTATATTTAATACAAGGCACACAAATTTATAGCCATTTTCTATCACCAAACAAACAAAACACAGTCCCACCTCAGCTAACTGTAAACATAACCTAAACTTCTCATGCTATTCTTATACCACAATTATTCCCATACCCATTTTTCATTCTTCTTTGTCCTCATATGCATATTATTTGATTTGTTTAATCCTCAAAATCATTTTCTAGAATTAAGTAACTTTTGGCACCAAAGCATTTTGTCTGAATCAAATTCCCCCTGCTTCCATGTCAACCTTTTTCTGCTCCCAGGGAAGCCAGACAATAGCCAGTCTCACCATCTCCAACACAAAGCTCCTTCATAAACCTCAAGACCATCTTTTTTTTTTTTTTTTAACAAGAGATGCTTTATATCAAATCCTTAAAAATTTGTGTTTGAGAAACGCTAGTAAGCCCTCAGTTTATCTTGGTCCTATCTGGAGTCAGCTGAACTTGGCAGCACAAGGCCTTCTCCCAGGTATAATTACAGTCTGGAGGAGAATGCAATTTGTGCAGCATTCCACTGGCCTACAAGATGACCTTGTGCAGGGGCAAATTCACAGGTTGCGTTAAACCCTATTAGACATGCCTAGTTTAAGGCCAAGCCTTTCCAGACCCCCGCCGCATGCTAGGATTAGGGCATGCCACACATGCGTACGATTATAACGCAGAAGGAACTCTCACAATGCCTGCCAGAGGGGGGAAAGCAGGCCCACACCCCATGCTGTCTAAACCTGCACCTTGAGCCAGTGTATCCAAATTATTATTATTTCTTACATGTGTGGATTGTTTGAAAAACCTGCCTCTTTGAATAAGAATTAAGACAGAAATGGGAAGAAAGATCTGCTGCACTGGAAAACCACACCCGGACTTCTCAGCTAGAAAAGTCTTGCCAGACAGACTGAGAAAGAATTCCTGCCAGGTCCAGTGGGACTTCCACATCTACATAAAACCCACATACATCTCCAGCTTGTGCCTGAGCTTGGGAGACATGGCCAGAAGTAAAAATAAAAATACACGGTCTGAACATGCCATGAATGCTGGAAGCTTGCTCGGTGAGTACGTTTGGCACAGCTGCAAAATGAAGATAATCATACAAGCCTTCTTCTTCCAGAGAGCCTTCCCAGCTGGAAATGAAGATGACCCTATACCGCCACCCTCACTGAACACCAAACACTCTCGAACCTACACCAGATCAAGTAGGTATTCTTTCTCTTCTTTGGCTTAGTCCTCACTGTGACTTTTCTCATTTTCAGTTCCAGGATTTCCATCCCCAACAAAGTCTATTTTATTATAGAGCTTGGAGAATAGGCTCCAGGCCTAAGTAAATACAGCCACACGAGTTATCACCAATGAACTTCTCCTGGGCACTGAAGGCAAATTAAGGGCATGTTGCTCCTTTCCTGTCCAAATCACCCTCCCTCAACCAAGAGCAAACACATCAAGGATCCACATATATGAGCAGATATTTGCTTTGATGACAATGATATATATATATATATATATATTTATCCAAATGTAGAACATTTTCGACATTAAAGAACAAATGAGTACACGGTTTGCGGAGATTGACTGCCACAGTGGAAAATATACAGAGGGTAGACAACCTGACTCTCCAAAGGAAAATTCTAAAAAACACTATTCCTATTTTTGCCTTCAGACTGGCAATATCTTTTGCGTATGCTTCATATCAGCACGCACTGAACGCCACTACTTGGCAGAACTACAGACTTTAAGAGGCTGGATTAAAGCGCATGCGCTACGGACGACAAGTCAGCCCGTCTCATTGGCACTACGCCTTTGCATTTCTAAGTCGCTGGATTCCCAAGGGATCAAGGTGCTCTCATAATGACTGTGGCATTTATCTTGAAGACATTCTTGTGGACTAGTAGGCAGGTAGTATCCTATAGGGACGTAGACAACGATGTAGACATTAGTCCATCCTAAGGACTACCAGCTCAGATGATCAAGCTGGTAACTTACTCTGGATACCTCTAACTCATACATATAAATCAGTATGGGGTCTGACTTTGGCTGGATTGGAGAGCAGTATTTTCTGGGGATGGGGAAGGGTAGATCAAGGAGTCACCTCGGTTTAATTTTACTCTCATTTAATTGTCACCCATTCACATACCACCAAATTAGAAATTCTTATTTTTAGGTAATAAACATCTAATTTGGAAAAAAGAGTGAGAATTTCCCAGTGGAAGGAAGTTCTAAGAAGTGACATAAGATGGTGCAAGGCGATGAGGCATGGTAGCCAAAAGATGCAGACCTTATATATTTAAAAAAAAAATCATGGCAGCCAACAGACACAGGCCTTATATTAAAAACAAACAAACAAAAGAAACAAAACATCATGAGAGGAAGCAACTGACACAGCCCCACTTCATAGCTGCAGCTATTCTTGTGCCCTCCCTCCATTTCTAGTGCAGCAGTGACTAGAGATGAGACAGATAAGCAACTACTGCTCCCAGCCAGTCTCAGGAGCTGAGGGCCAGCTGGAGAGTTAGAGCAGGACCAGAGCTGGCAGTCATCTCGCTGCCTCTCCTCAGGGAGAGTGAGCGCTTCCTTGGAAACATTCAACTGTTTCTTGGCAGGTGCCCAGGAAAATAAGTGCTGACTCAGCTTCCTTGCTCCCCTGTCCCGTGCTCTCCCCCCTGCCACTCTCTGGCACCACACCCAGAGGAGCTGGATGGCTGGCTCCATGGGGCCACATTATGAAATGTCACCTGACTTGGTACAAACAAGCCCTCACTGCTGAGGGCCATCGTGGCCGGGTATGCTTCTGGGTAGCAGCCTCCGTCCACGGGCCTGAATAATGTCACTAAAATAAGCTCTCCACACGCAGCCAGATTAGCTGTCCCGCTAAATGTTTCGAGGCACACTGAGCTGCACTGTTCTGTCAGGCTGCTAAGTCTGAATCTCTTCCAGGGGCTTATTTTTGGGGACACATAAAACTGCTCATGTGAAGTTTACTTTAAGGATTTAGGCTCTTCACCAAGAAATGTGAAAAGGCAAATTGTCACCCTGTCCTGAGTCTGAGAACATATTTGGCATCCCATCCCCTTACTGATGAGACACAAAAACGCTTTTATTGGTTTTCAGGCTAGTGGATTCTGTGCAGAAAGCAAATGGAGAGAAGGCCATAGCAGGTGAAGGCTGTGGCTGGGCAGGGGGTAAAGGGTACTGTGGGATGGAGGAGAGTGGGAATGTGGGCAGGAGGTAATTCTGGTGGTTTTGGAGTTTTTGTGCGATGCATGAAGCAAACTCCAAACCAAAATCACCTGTGTTTTCTCACTGATTTGAGACTTAGGAGAGAATATGACCAAGAGACATCAATGTATTCATTGATCTGTCTTCAGACAATGCCAAAGCTACTGTCACACAAAGGTGCAGATGAAAAACACCACCCTGTTATTCCTTAGAGCTCAAGGCCCCTTAAAAAGTGCTTGCCTGTAATATCATGAAACAATTCTAAACCACTGACCATTAACTTGGTGGGAAGCAACTGGATAGAGGGCTACAGAGTAGAAAGAAAGTGAAGAAGGAAACAGAAGGACTATGAGAAATCCAACTTATGGTAAAGCATAAAATTAAAACAAAACAAAACACAGGCCAACTGTCCAAGACTCTACTTTTCAAACTGATGGTGTGAATACTAACAAAATGAGAGAAATTAGGACCTCTGTTTGGGACAGAAAAATTCAATTTTATACCTTCACGTGGCCTCCAACTATCATGGTTCAACTCTAAGGCCAGGAATGTGTTCCATATATGTAATCAACTTTTAACAGCAGGGAACATAATTTACTTATTCTCTGCTTCGGGAGGGATGAGAATTCAGAGGCTTACCATTCAAGATATACCAGACGCCACAGGTATATGAGTTTGTTTTACTACTCTTCTTTCCATTCCTCCTGCCCCAACAATCAATCTACATGGCTGTCAATGATTGGTAGATGAAATGTCCCTTCCCTTCCCTTCTTATCCTACTGGACCAGCATTGAGGAGAAAGCTTCTCTTGATCATTCCTAAATTGCATGGGAAACGTCCTTATCCTACATCAGTGATGGCGAACCTTTTGAGCTCAGCGTGTCAGCATTTTGAAAAACCCTAACTTAACTCTGGTGCTGTGTCACATATAGAAATTTTTTGATATTTGCAACCATAGTAAAACAAAGATTTATATTTTTGATATTTATTTTATACTAGAGGCCTGGTGCACAAAAATTTGTGCACTCGGTGGGGGGGGGGGTCCCTCAGCCCGGCCTGTGCCCTCTGGCAGTCTGGGACCCCTCGGGGGATGACCACCTGCTGGCTTAGGCCTGCTCCCTAGGGGATTGGGCCTAAGCTGGCAATCAGACATCCCTCTGGCAGCCCGGCAGCCCTCGGGGGATGTCCACTTGCCAGCAGGGAGCAGACCTAAGCTGCAGTCGGACATCCTTAGCGCTGCTGAGGAGGCAGGAGAGGCTCCCACCACCACCGCTGTACTGGCAGCCATCAGCCTGGCTTGTGGCTGAGAAGAGCTTCCCCATGTGGGAGCCCACCAGAGGGCAGCTCCTGCATTGAACGTCTGCCTCCTGGTGGTCAGTGTGTGTCATAGTGACCAGTCATTCCCAGTCTTTCTGCTCTTAGGGTCAGTTTGCATATTACCCTTTTACTATATAAGATAGAGGCCTGGTGCACAGGTGGGGGGCAGCTGGTTTGCCCTGAAGGGTGTCCCAGATCAGGGTGGGGGTCCCGCTTGGGTGCCTGGCCAGCCTGGGTGAGGGGCTGATGGCTGTTTGCAGCTGGTCACACCTCATTCAGGGTGGGGGTCCCCACTGGGGGGCCTGGCCAGCCTGGATGAGGGGCTGATGGCTGTTTTCAGGCTGCCTGCACCCCCTTTAGGGTGGGGGTCTCCACTGGGGTGCCTGGCCAGCCTGGATGAGTGGCTGATGGCTGTTTTCAGGCTGCCCGCACCCCCTTCAGGGTGGGGGTCCCCACTGGGGTGCCTGGCCAGACTGGATGAGGGGCTGAGGGTTTTCAGGCTGGCCAAGCCCGCCAGCGACTGAAGCTCCCAGCTTCTCCTTTTTTTCTTTTTTTTTTTTATTCTGGGATTTATTTACCTTCTATAATTGAAACTTTGTTGCCACTCCAGCTCCGAGGCCACGGCCTGCTGAAAGCAGGTATCTGTGGTTTGTTTAGCTTCTATAATTGCAACTTTGTTGCTTAGAGTGGAGCTCAGAGCCCGGCCGCAGCAGGGAGGAAGCTTGGCTTCCTCCATCACTGGAGCAAGCAAGCCTCCTGCTCGCTTCAGCTGTGTGGCTGCCGGCCGCCATCTTTGTTGGTGGTTAATTTGCATATCTTGCTGATTAGCCAATGGGAAGTTTAGCGGAGGTATGGTTAATTTCAATCTTTGTCTATTATTAGATAGGATATTTAAATGCCATTTAACAAAGAAAAATCAACCAAAAAAATGAGTTTGCGTGTCACCTCTGACACGCGTGTCATAGGTTCGCCATCACTGTCCTACATACACCTACATGTTGTAGGCAAAGCCCTTAGAAAAGTTTGGTAGAGGCACTAGAAAGTTGTCTATAGAATAAAGCAATCAAGAATTTGTGGGATGTCCTCTAGAAGTTTTGTGTGCATGTGAATTACCAGGGACCTCATTAAAAACACAGATTCTTGCCCAGTCAGTGTGGCTCAATGTGGTTGAGCATCAACTTATGAACCAGGAGGTCACAGTTCGATTCTGGGTCAGGGCACATGCCCAGGTTGTGGGCTCAATCCCTGGTAGGGGGTGTACATGAGGCAGCTAATCAATGATTCTCTCTCATCACTGACGCTTCTATCCCTCTCTCCCTCTACCTTCCTCTCTCTGAAATCAATTTTAAAAAGACATATTAAGAAATATATAGGTTCTCATTCACTAGGAATGGGATGGGGCCTGTTTTAGATTGAATTGTAGTCCTGAAAAACATGTTCAAGTCCTAACCTCTAGTACCACAGCATGTGACATTATTTGGAAACAAGGTCATTGCAAATGTAATTAGTTAAGGTGAGGTCATACTGGAGTCACGTGGGGCCCTAATCTAATATGACTGATGTCCTTATAAGAAGATGGCCATGTGAAGACACAGAGACATGGAGGAAGAATGCCAAGTGATGATGAAGGCAGAGACTGGAGTTATGCAGCCACATGTCAAGGAATGACAAAGCTTGCCAACAAACCACTGAAAGATAGGAAGAGAGTAGAAGGATTCCCCTACCGGTTTCAGAGGGAGCATGGCTCTGCCAATACCTTGATTTCAGACTTTCAGTCTATAGAACTGTGAGAGAATACATTTCTGTTATTTTTACTCACCCAGTTTGTTGAGACAGCCCTTGAAAACTAATACAGGGCCTGAGATTCTTATATTGCCATTAAAATGCTGCTTTTGCTTCTGGTCTGTAGACCACACTTTGAATGTCCAGGTGACCACAAATCAATGTATTATTTTGTTTACTATCACTGGCACTTAGTACAATGCTTGACATACTAGTATATGTATGTATGTTTATATAATCCCCGATGCCCAGAACTTTTTTGGTTAACTAGCTGAAAATGTTTCCCCTTCTCTATCAATCTCCAGAGTGTTTTCTTAAAGCTATGTGCTCAGTCCAGGAAGAAGGCTTTCTTAGATAAGTCCGATCCCAGGTATACAGACAACCACATTGCCCTCCTAAACATTCTAAATATCAAAGTTTATAAGACCTTTGGACTTCTTGTCTCATCTATATAATTTCTCATTTCATGTTGAGACATTGAACCAGTCTCGTATATATTCCTGATGGCTAAAATAGGGCTTTTCTCTCCAAAATGTAAAGTGTTAGGCTTTTGGAAAGAACACATGCTAATAATTACTCCAAGCTGTTTAGAGATAATGGACAACAGAAAAGTTATTATCTTCAATGTCATCGTATGTCTTTGATATGATAATCATTGCATTCAAGATATCAGAAATGATGGATGGCCTTTGATTTAGAGTGTATCATGATGCAAATTACCTGGCTCTTTCCCACTCCTGCTTAGAAGGTGAAGAGCTCCTGACAGTGGGCACTCCTAGCTCCACGGCCTTGGGTCACTGGACAGCAAAATCTGTGACAAAACTCAAAGGGAAACACTTCCTTCTCTTATGATCCAAGGCTACTTTACTTTTTCCTTTTATGGACTTACTTCACCTAGAACCACCTCACCTCACGCATAGTCTAATTTGCAGCCATTGCTGTAACATACACTATTTATAACTGAAGTCATTCTACTCTGTTAACTTTCTGGCTAACAACAGTTGACATAAGTAACACATTGCTCTGGTAGACTCACTGAGTTCCTTCCATAAACATAAAATGACGATTCCAGGAAATGTTAGGAAGAGAGGGAAGATGAAAGAGCACTCTCTATACATACATATTTTTAAATTGCTACAAGATTCTGTTAGGGCTTACGGTGTATAACCCAGCACATTTCCCCTATAATTAGTCTCTACCATCCTCCTTACTCTCACAGCACATCCATCACGGAAACTCAGCACACGTTATATTCTATCCCTCAGTCATCCATGTGAATGAATAACAATGATCCAAAATATTTACTCACCATCACACATGAAAAGTGAGCCAGCCCTTTCACCCATCCTGACTGGAATCATGAAGATGTGTACCTGGAGGTTCTCTCATATGGATGAGTCACCTTCTGATAGTACAAGTGCCACAAACACACTGTAGGTAATTTGCCCAGAGCCACTCAGGTGTCTGACTACTAGTTCTATATCCTTCCCCTTGAAATGCATCTCATTCCAGCAATGATGCACATGTTGCAATAAGGCAATGGCCTCTAAGATGTGAAAAGCAAAACTACTTTGAGTTTTAAGCCAGCAGAGTAAAGGATTTCACTTCCTTTTCTCCTATAAAATCTATGCAAATGATAAGGCTGAGGATCAGAAACACAGAATCTATCTTTAGTGAACTCCTAGACCTCTGTAGTTTCAAAACAGAAAATGTGAAGGCAGAAGTAGTTGGAGTAGTAAGTTTCATGCAGAGTGATGAAAGGACAAACCTAATTTTGTGCAGAGGAAGGCAGAACCTTGGACATGTGCAAATTAAAGTCTTCATGTGCTGGGAAAGGTAAGGGTGAGATGATGGCTAAATATAAGCTGGCTAACAACAGTTGACATAAGTAACACATTGCTCTGGTAGACTACACTATGGTGCACCTTGGCCAGTGAAGCTCAGTTAGTAGAGCATCATCCCATGCACTGAGGGTCCCAGGTTCGATTCCCAGTCAAGGCACATACCCAGGTTGCAGGTTTGATCTCCAGTTAGGGTTCTTACAGAGACAAGCAATCTCGATCAACATTTCTGTCTCTCATTGATCTCTCTCTCTCCTATCCCTTCTTCTCTCTCTAAAAGATAAAAACATATCCTCAGGGTGAGGATTAAAAAAAAGCACACACACACACAAAGTTAGTCTATGGTGCAATTAGGTGCCAGATGTAAAATCCCAGCTATCATGATCAGAAAGTATAGTTTCTAGAGAAAATCAACCAGACAGACTCACGGGCATCAGGCACACTTGGATAGGGTTGAGGTCTTGTTCTGGAATGGAATGATTATCAAAATTCCATCCTTTCTAGGCTTCCCTCAGAATGCTAGCATTCAGGCTGCACCCACTCCCAGCCCCAGTCAGGGGCCTGGAGAAGTTCTGTCTGGAAAAATGGATTGGCTAAGAGCTAAAAGCTTATCATTGGGGGGGAGGGAGGAGTTTGGCAGAAGGAGTGGTAAATGAAACAGCTGGTCTGCAACAGTTTGCCCCACCCTGACATCCATCACTGGGCAAAACTTGTCCTATTACATTGAGCTTCCATCCAGAATCATCACACCCCAATCTGGTACATAAAATAGCAGCCAAGCATCACCAACTATCTGAAGAAATCCTCTAACTAAAATACGGAGGTCAAAACCAATATACATAAATGGAATTTAGAAGAAGAAACAGAAAGTAGTCAACAAAAGAAAATCTAAAGAAACTATAATTTTTCGACTCAGAAAATTATACTTTTTTTAAAAAAAGTTCAATGAGCTTTTATAAATTAAAATATAATTCTGAAATACAAAAATCCTTGTCTATCAAAATAGGAATTCCATAGTAACTATATAAAACTGTAGAAGCAATAGATAGTATATACCAGAGAAATAGCTAAGTGAGTAGAAAACTGGTACCTCTGGTGTATCAAGGTGGGAGTGGGATGGGGCAATAGAGAACTTTTATTTTTACTTTTAAAAACTGTGAAATGGCATACAAAATAGCATATGTACATTTATGCATAATTTAACCGGTGTCAAAAATAAAGCATGTACTCACGTCCCCCCTTAAGAAAGTGAGTACTATTAATATATCTTTGAAGACTACCTTCCTCCATAGTTTTCCTCCAAAGAAACCATTCTTCTGAATTTTGTGTTCATTATTCCTTTGTGTGTGTTTTTTAAATAGTTTGGCTACAAATATATGATTCCATAAACTTACTTGGCTTTTACTGTTTTTTGAATTTCAGACCAATGATCTCATTCTTTTGTGACTTTTTTTTTAACTGAACATCAGGTTTATGAATCATCAATGTGAATGCACATGGCTGTAGTTCATTCTTTTTCAAAGCTGTGTAGTATTCTATTATGTGGCTTTACTTCAGTCCATTTATCCACTCAAATGACAGTGGACAGATTTTTGCTATTATAAACAAGGCTTTTTGCAAGCACTCTCATATGGGTCTTTTGTACGAATGTGTAAAAGTGTGAACAGATGGTATATACATGTTCACATGAGGTTGGTAGAGCCAAACGATTTCCCAAGTATATGGAATAACTGACCTTCCCATTAATACTAATAAGAGTTCCTACTGCTTGGCCACCCTCTCAATATTTTAGTCACACTTTTTAATTTTTGCCACGCTGGTGGGTCTAAAGTGGTATTTCTGCGTTTCCTAGTGGGTGACTTATCTTTTCATGTTATTGATCATTCATTCCATGACAAGCCTGTTCATATCATTTGCCCATCTTTCTCTTATTGATTGGTATGAATGCTACTACATTTTGGATAGAAATTCTTCTTTAGTTATTTATGTTACAAATGTCTTCTCTAAGCTTGTGGCTTATCTTTCCATACTCTTTGTGTTATCTTTTGATGAGCGAGAATTTTGTTTTTATTTTAATGTAATTTTATTTTAATGTACATATTTGTTATTTTATTTATGGTTTATTTATTTATATTATTTTAAAAAACTATTAACTTTTCCCTTCCTCATACATGTGCTGATACTACTGGAATTAATTTTTGTTTATGGCCACATATATATTGATTTTTAAAATATATTTTAATTGTCAATTTTACCCACTGATCTGAGATACCACATTTGTCATATATTAGTTTCCATATATGCTGGATCTGCTTTGAACCCTCAATTCCTTTTTTGTTTTTTTTTTGTTTTGTTGTTGTTAATCCTCACTCAAGAATATGTTTTCATTAAGTTTTAGAGAGAGTGGAAGGGTGAGGTAGAGACAGAGAGGAAGAAACATTGATGTGAGAGAGAAACATCGATTGCTTGCCTCCCACAAGCACTCCGCCAGGGGGTGAGGATCGAACTTGCAACCGAGATATGTGCCCTTGACTAGAATTGAACCCAAGACCCCTCAGTCGTAGGGCTGAGCAAAACTGACTAGGGCCCCTCAATGCTTTCCATTGACTTTTGTTTTCTGTGCCAATTATTACCATACTATAGCTACCTTACTACATATTACTTAATTTTTATTGATATGTGGTAGAATAAGTATCCTATCTGATTTTTCTCTTTTAGAGTTTTTATTTTTCTGAATTTTATTATTACCTTGCTTTTAAAAATTATAGTTTTGCCACAAATATATGATTCCTTGAAATTCTCTGACTTGCATGTTTTTAACTTCAGACCAATGGAATCATTTTTTATGATGATTTTTTTTTTTACTAAACATCATGTTTATGATTGTTTTTTTGTAAGGTTATTTAAAAAATATATATTTTATTATTGATTTCAGAGAGGAAGAAAGAAAGAGAGAGATAGAAACATCAATGATGAGAGAGAATCATTGATCAGCTGCCTCCTGCATGCCCCACACTGGGGATGGAGCCTGCAACCTGGCACGTGCCCTGACTGGGAATTGAACTGTGACCTCCTGGTTCATAGGTCGATGCTCAACTACTAAGTCACACCAGCAGTGCTGTAAGGTTATTTTTGAAACTTTTCTCTTCCATACATATTTTTAGAATAAGTTTGTAAAATTCCAAATATCCTAAGTAATTGATGGAATTACTTTAAAATTAGAAATCAATTTGGGGTTAACTGACATCTTTAGAATACTGATCTTCCTATTCATGAAGAGAATATATCTCTCCTTCTATTTAGGTCTGCTCTAATGCTTTCAATACAATATTTTTTTTATACATTTCTGGATTCAGTCTGTTAATATTCTGTTTATGATCTTTACATCTATATGAGAGAAATTACCCTCTAATTTGTCTTTTACTTCCTGTCCTTGACTATATACTAGCTTTGAATGTCACATCATTTTCTAGTCTGTAAAGTATTTTGTGTAAGAAGTATTTGGTATAATAAAACCATCTAGGCCTGGTACGTTGTGGGAAGATTTTTAAACGACTGATCCAATTTCCTTAATATTTATATGACACTCAGGTGTTCTATTTCTTCTTGAATCTGTTTTAATTATTTGTCTTTTTCTAGGAAGTGATTTCATGTGATTTTCATTTATTTGCAAAAGTTTGCTCATATAAGTCTTACACATTTCTATTACATCCATGGTCACATTCATGTTTACATTCTCATTCTCATTATACTAGCCTTTTATATTAGCCTTTTATTATATAGGATCTTTGTTTTGTTCAATGTCACTGAAAGTTTGTAAATATTATAATAGTTTTCAAAGAATAATTTTTTTTTACTTTATTAATCATCTCTACTGTATTTAATTTTTAAAAATATTTAATTCCCATATTAGGTTGAACCATATGTAATTATAAATATTTGCTCACATTTGACCTACAAAAATGACTTTTCTTGTTGTGCAACTTAATATTTCCTCTGTTTGTTTTTCTTTTTCTAGTTATTAATTTTGGAATCTTAATTTATTTTTGACCTTCTTCTTTTCTAATATAATCGCTTACGACCATACATTGTAGCTATATTCTAGGAGTCTTGATAACCAGTATTTTTTGAGTATTTATAAGTGTTTTTGGAATCTCATCACAATTGCTTTCTTGATCCATGAGTTATTTACACATGAAAGTGTAGATTTTAAGAGGCAAGGAGGTTTTTGTTGTGGACATATTTAGATTGTATTTTTGTCATTAATATATGATTCCTAACTTAATTTCATTTTTATCAGAGGATATGATCTGTATTTAAAAACTGCTTAAAATTTGCTGAGATTTGTACACCTTTGCTTTTTAAAAGTATTTTAATACTACTTGACTTTTAAATTATATCCATGTATCATGTTGACAAAAATTAGTAAAGCATAATAGTTAATTTGGTCTATTTTGTTGTTAATATAGAAACCATCCTAAAATATCACAGTTTAAGAGTTTCATCACCTAAATCCTCCATTCTAAACATGTTGTATTTATTTATTTATAGCCTATCACATTTTAAAAGGGCCTAGGAGGCCACCTTACACATGTTGGCTGCTAAGAGTTGCACACGTAAAATTGTACCATACAGATTACCATGAAAGCCAAAAAAAAAAGTGCTAGAAAATGGAAACAAATCTACATATATATAAGAGGCTAATATGCTAAGTGTCCTACTATCCAACTGGTTGCTATGATATGCACTGACTATCAGGAGCCAGACACTCAACACAGGAGCTGCTGAGCTGCAGTGACTTGGCAGTGGCAGTTCTCAGGTGACACACCCTGAAACTGGAGGAGGGAGCCCGATTCCTCGTGGGGCCGCGTGGGTTATGTTGTTGCTGGGGCACTGTCGGCCCCAAGTCTGATTTACTGTACACTTGCGTTTTGTGTTCCACACCCTATACAACAGCAACTTTGCAGAGTGCCCTCTCATACTCCTGGACCCCTCGGGGGATGCCGGAGAGCAGGTTTTGGCCCGATCCTTGCAGGCCAGGCCAAGGGATCCCATCTGACAGAGAGACTCTGCTCACTCCACAGATGCTGGGAGTGTCTGGCCCATCTTGCCCAGTCCTGCCCTGCTGGCCACCTTCTAATTAATTTCCTTTCAATGTGCACAAACCCATGCATTGGGTCACTTGTTTTATTATAATTTTGTTGTATTGCATGGTTTTCTTTGACAAACCTTGAGGACGGTCATCTCTGAGCATGGAGCTTAAATTAATTTGCTTTAATTACACAGTGTGTCCAAGTAACACACAGAGAAACGATAGGATAAAACAAAGATCAGGTAGCTCTCTGGGGCTGAGGAACCCTTTCTGAATGAGAAATGAGGCTTCTGGTTGGAAACTAACTTTCTGTTCTCCTTTCAGGGTGACATGAAGATTTTTCTTCAGTCTTATTCCTTCCTACTCCTTATGGTAATGATGATGATGGTGGTGATGGCATGGTGGCAGCAGCAAATATTTCTGTATCAGCCACAAAGCTAAACACTTTACACAGATCATTTTAATCTTCATAATCATCCTTGGAAGTTACCACTATTATTATTCTCACTTTGTAGATGATGGAACTGTACAGAGGAGTCTTAGAGAGATGAAGGGACTTGCCCCATGGATAAAGTGATGACTTAGTAAGAAAAAGGCTGTGTGGTTTCCAGAAATTGCTGTTGGACCACACTACCACCTTCTGTACTCAGAATAGTGTGGCTCTCAGTGCATGGGAGTGTTGAAAGAAGCAATCTATATATATAAAAGCCTAAGTGACTGAACGAACAACCGAACGACTGGTCGACCGTTCGCTATGATCGCACTGACCACCAGGGAACAGATGCTCAATGCAGGAGCTGCCCCTCAGTGCACTCTCACAGCCAACCTCCTGTGGCCCCTGCCCCCGGCCAACCTCCAGTGGCCCCGATCCGCCCTATTGCTGGCCAGGCCGAGGGAACCCCACCTGTGCACGAATTTGTGCACTGGGCCTTTAGTAGCATTATAATTTGCTAGTTATTAATAATAGGAAAGGAGCAAAAGGGAGGCCAGACATTAAAAGCATGGTCATCAGGGCAGCTTCACCAGAAAACTGTGATTTTTTTTTACTCCCTAAGAAACCATTCCCTGCAAATCACTGGGGGAATCCCTGGGGGAAGAGTTGCCCAACAAAAGGGGAGATGGACGCATGCTCAGTGAAGTAGGGGGGACATGGGGAAGGTGCCTGTCAGGCTTAGCTGGAAACAGATAATTGGCTAGAGGGGATGGGGCCACTGCAAGTACCAAAATCTTAGAAGGTCAAATTAAAATCCCCAAAGGAGTTCGTTCTCTTACTCTCTTGTTCCTCTGGCTGTGTTCCTGCTCATGTTCCCTCCACAGCCATGTGGCCTGAAGCTGCATAGCCCACAGCCATGTGGACCCCACATGCAATGGACTGATGGACTGCAGCTGGGAATGTAAGCTAAGCTAGCCTGATGCTGGATTGGACTGTGCAAATATGGAACAGAAACTTTGGACAATGGCTTTAACCTAGCTCTGCTAAGGAGACAACTATAGTTCTTCCATGGTGGGGCAGAGGAAGAAGGGACCTCGGAAACTCAGAGGTTTAATTCCATGCAAATAAATGCCACTCATTCTCCAATGCAAGTCTCAGAAAATTCCTTTTCTTGTGACATCGCAAGAGGCCCACCTCCCCTGGCAACAGGTAGGGACATGGACAGCTCCCCACCGATAACAGAAGCAGCTGGTCAGAGACCTGGAGCTTAGGCCTCTACTACAGCCCCTCACTGGCTTCCTGGTGGCTCTGAGGGAAACACCACAATTGTAGTTGATAGGCATGAACTCCCTGTGCTAGTCTGAGTCCTATCTTCTCTGTCAGCCTCAGTGGCTCATCCCTTTCTTTGGTGACAACTGAAGGGCTGTGTCCTACAGGGCTGAATTGTTCAGATATCTCCACACCCGGGAGAGTATATGTAATGCACAACAAAAGCATCACATGGCCCAGTTTCTCCGATGTCTTACTAAATCATTCCCAACATCATATGCTTTAGGCCTTTTGCTGCTACATTGTGAATCACATTCCTCTCTAATCAACACTCCAATGTCTCAGTTTTTCCATTAGTAAGATGATTGTAGTACAAAGTGAACTATTTATAATGAGCCCCAGCTCAAGCAATGAGGCTTTCAGTTGGCTTCATCTTAAATAAATCTTTCTTTGTTAATTAATGTACCTTATCCTAGTGTTATAAGTAACATTTATGTTCCTGAATTGAACTGGGAGGAAGAGAACCACACCCAGAGCAGAGGATCCAAAAATCCTCAGCATCAATATGAATGCAATAACCATTTGAAAACAAAGTTTAAAAGTTTTTGTGCTTGTTGTAAACTAAGGAAGTTGTACAAGAGGCTCTACAAGAGAGTAAAAAGTGATGTGATAATTAGGTCATGAATTAACCCCCTGGTACTTGCAGCTCTATACTATTTTTAAAGACCCCCTTCTCACCTCCTAGGATATTTTGCACATGCAAAATGCCTAATGTGACTAATAAGGTACCTAGCATAAAAGTTAATTAATGAAAATGAAAACACTAAAACTCAGGTTATTTAGTATCCAGGGCCTGGAGCCAGATCCCAATTAAACCACTCTTCTGGTGAAGGAAGGGATCAAAATGCCCAATAGGTTCCATCTGGCTGCTCTCTGTGGGTCTATCTAGAGCAGTGGTTCTCAACCTTGGCTGCACTTTAGAATCACCTGGGAATCTTTTTAAAATTCTGATTTCTGGGCCTCATCCTCTGGAAATTCTGTTTCTTTGTTACTAATGTTGTGGCCCCACCCCATAACAAAGAAACAGAATTTCCGGAGGATGAGGCCCAGAAATCAGGATTTTAAAAAGATTACCAGGTGATTCTCATGTGCAGCCAAGGTTGAGAACCACTGATCTAGAGCCTCATGGCCTTTTCGAACTAGTCTTTCCAAGCTCTCCTTTCCATTGCAAGGAGGAGCTCAGGGCAGTCTCCCTCGCCCTTTCCTGGGGAACTCTCAGCCTCTCCCACTCACGTGTAAGGGGCTTGGCAGCTAAGGAATCCAGCTGGAAGCAAGCAGGACTCACTAACTCTTCCCTGCCCAATCCCTTTTGTCATTCATTCCAATGGAGGGGCCCCTAACCCTCCAATCCCATTTGTACCCCACTGAGGAGATCTGATAATGGTGCTGGCAGAGCTGTGGCTTTTCATAACTTCTGGCAGGGACCTCACTGACCCATAACATGGCTGCACACATGATTTCTTCTCATACTGTCTTTGTAAATTGACCATGGCTAACCTTGCTGCCCTAATCAGATCAATCAGAATAACATTTCTTTAGCTGCTGCGTGCCCGTGCTGGCAGCCTCCTGGGCTGAGGCGTGACTCAGAGTCAGGCTCAGATACTGAAGGCGGATTTTGGAGTTTCCAGTGGTCTCAGGTTTCCTTTGCTTTTATCACAGTTGGTGAGCTTTGTAAGGCCCGTGTTTACAGCCATGCAAATTAGCCTCAGCTGGAGAGAAATCAGGCCAGGTCCACATGAAATCAAGCTCTGGCCAAAAGGTATGTTATCAAAAATTGAAAGTGTGGCCATAGTATTGGAGCCAAGCCAGACTGTCCTAAGGAGCCTGTGACGGCTTTGTCTGGTGTAGCCTGAACTCCTGGCTTGGCCTCGGGACCCTGAAAACAGAGACAGAGGGGAAAATGGAAAAGGACCACGCAAGCCAGGGGGGGCTGGCCAGAGCATTCTTTGTTAAGTAGAGACAAGTGTAAGGAGGGAAATGTTGCATCTCTGAGAGAAGAAACACTATGGTGGAGAGGCTGGTTTGTAGTAAATCCCGTTATTCACTGACAAAGCAAGGTCCAAATTCACGGTTTTATTCTACTCATACACTCAGCTTTAAAATGTATGTGTGAAGGCCTCCACATACAGAGATGATCTTGTATGTTGCATCCGGAAACAATCTTTCAAAACATCCATCTCAGACACCAGGACAGTTACGGCAACTAAGGCCGGAGAGGCTACGTGACTGGACACACAACAATGGCTAACTACTGGTTACCTTCCCGACAAGATCTCCGGCGCCTTTCCACGGCAGCTTCCCCAGCACGTTTCCAGTACCTCAGCACACACACAAGCCTGGTTTACTTGGAAATAATTCTCCAATACATGTATGTCTCAAATGCTAACACTTATTCCTGAGCTCCCTCCCACATACTCAGGGCCCACACCACATGGTGCCCCAGGTGTCAGGCAGCCTGGTCTATGGGGCTGCGCCTGGAGCTGAGTGCGGAGACCTGGGATCACACGTGAATGCCTTGTCCCTCTGCCCTCTAGTAAGCAAAACAAAGGCTGGTGGGTCTTAAGTGTCCCCATTTGCAAGTGGAAGTAATGACGGGATTGTTGGGATTCATCTAATGAAAGTTCTCATCTTTTGACACAAAAGAGATCTGAGACCAGAAAATTGAGGGGACCTGCCCAAGATTCAATGGTTGGTGAAGGGCAGAGCCAGAAGTGGAAAGCAGGTCTGCTGACACCAAAGCCAGTGCGCTTCTGTCCGTGGACAAAGACCAGAAAACAAGATTCAGACTCTCCAAGAGAATGTAAAGTCAGGACTTGGAGCTACATTCACACCAAAAGCCCATGTGTCAGGTAACTAAGAGCACAGGCTCTGGGGTTGTTGCCGGATTCACCTCCTTACCACTTCAGAGCTGTGTGATGCTGGGCAGTTACATAACCCCTCTTGGCTCCAGCTTCCTCACCTACAAAACGGGAATAATAATAGTACCCACCTTACTGGGTTCTTGTGATGATTAAATAAATTAATACACCCCAAGCACTTACCCAAAACCCACTTACTTAGCATTAACTATTATTATTATTACTATTGAAATCTTCACTTGAAAGATACTACATATATGCAAGGTGATTAAGACTTCTCTCTGCCCACTTTAAGCGTGTACCTGCGAGAACATGTGTATGGGCAGAGGCTGTTTTGACCTCGGTGTATATTGGTATATTGGAGACGTGTGCACTTCCAAAGCATGGGGTCAGTTGAGAAAGCATCACCGTGGCCCGGGTTTGTGACTAAGACACACATATAAGATCTTTGCCGATTCTTGTTATCTTCTCACATACTACTGAGCTTAGACTGGAGGCCAGAGCAGTCACTGCTGGGACCAAGGTGCCAGCATCAGCACTCACCCTCAAACCACTGCCCAGCACCAGCCTTGGAAAAGGGCCTGTGTTAACCAGAAATGAACGAGGTCCAGGAAAATACAGGCAAGACTTCAAAATTTTCCTCAACTAGGCGGGAAGGATAAATACTTTTTCAAAATACAAATATTTATAATGGTTCTCTCACAGACTGTCTTGTAATATCCAATCATTCATCTTTGTTTTCCAATTAGATAACTCCAAATCCATATTGAAATAAATCTTCACTCCCTTTAGATATTGAAGATTTAAAAAGCATGTGTTTGTGTGTGTGTATGTGTATGTGTGTGTGTGTGTGTGTGTGTGTAGGTGATTCCAGAATTAGACCCAAGGGGCTAAGTCTAAAACTTCATAAATTTTTATACTGCAGTCATTCATTCTAAACACTGGAACTATGTCTACTAATGATTTCTGTTCTACTAATACCTACAAGCCTTTCTAATATGCATTTGGCTCCCAATACTTTCTGTGGATAATTTGCTGTGAAATTTGGCCCCATGGTCCACAATAAAGTGATTTAACGAGACTAAAGAGGGTGCAGAGGGGCAGTTACTCTCTGGTAGGTTCCCCTCTCAGGGCTCCGGGAAAGAAGCTAAGTTTGCTTATATCTCAGCATTCTAAGGTGCCCTCTGGTGGTTTGGGGTAGGTAATGAGCATCTTAATGACACTGCAGCTGGTTTGAGGTGCAAGTACAGATTAAGTTACTGTTTAACAGCCAACAGGAGAAACATAGCTGAACTCCAAGAATAATATTCAGATTCTACATTCTGAAAGAATCATTGATATCCACACTTGACAAGTTCTAACCACCTTTCCCCCACCCCACCCCCAATAAGTAAATAAAGTGAAAGTACAACTTAACTTCTTGGGCCATCTTATTTCCAAATAAAATTTACAAGGCAGAATTTTTGTAAACTAGTGCCTGTCAGCTCCTGTTTGCTTTTAGTAGATTTAGCCAGTGAGGGGCCTTTAGGCTGAAAAACAGGACAGCCCTGATCATCCCAGGTGTCACTCAAGGAATCTGGACACAGCACTAATGACTTCCAGGTCATACTCTGGTGCAATCAACACACACGCAGGTTATTACACTCATTTCTATAGATGATAACCCCTAACTCCGTTGCTCATTTTTCCAACACATGAGAAATATAAAGGGGGTTGCAAACTCACCCCCACTCCTGGAGGGGAAAATAATGCACATACCTTACTCAGGGAGCTGGAGAAATTATTTTTGTACACAAAAGCTGAAATTATATAAACTTGGAAGGCAACAGGTTATGAAACCCTATAAATTTATGTTCAGGCTTCCAAACAATGTTCGCCGTCCACCCTTCTCTCCCCACTCAACTGAGACACCAAGTCTGGGATTCGAGAATTACGGCTAAGATCCTCGCCAAAGTGACCAAATTACAACTGATGGCTTTTGGCTCCAGGACTTTTCAACAGACTAGTGTCTGCTGAGCCATCCCCACCCCTCCCCACCCGACTCACACCCCCACCCCCAAGAGCTCAGGGAAAAGCCATTAGTTGATTATTCTTAAGAAATAGCTATCAAAATACGAGGGAGAGGAATGATCTCACATATCTTACAGAGGAGGGAACGAGCACAGAGATTATAATTCAAAGTGAAATGGTGACATTTCAAGAGAAGAATAATATTGGCAGGCCATGCTGATTCTCTGAAAGTTGTTGGGCAAGTTTAAAAAGCAACTGGAAAGTTTATCAGAGTAGCTACTTCCTTGACAGGCACCAGGAGAAAGAATCTCAGACAATGAAGGCAGATTTCTGGCTCCTTGTCAAGGTGCTGACCTGTCTTTCCCAGGAACAAATGTAGCTGAGAGGCAATATAAATAGGGGCATATTGACAGTGGAAACTTATTTTACAGCGCAGAGAGACTATATAAACCAATGTAAGGTGAACTATTAGATGACTGTATGTGTCATTAGAGAAAGTTGTGGAATTCTATAAATATTGAAAAACAGAAATGGTGTGGAGATTACCCTTTGCAAACAGTTTCAAGAATGGACACACTAATGTTTTAAGATCTTCAACAACCTTGTGGGAATGAACGATGTTCCAAAATGTATTTGCAAAGCTTTCATATTAGTTCGTAAACTAAGAGATTAATACATAGTTCTAGAGAATACTTAAAGCACTTTCATAACCATGATTTCGCTTTACCCTCATAACCACCCTGTAAAGAGTTGTTATTTCTTATTTTATTGAGAAGGAAGTAGTGTGTGACAATTAAATATGTGGCTCTGAAGGTTATCACAGAGCAATAAATAGGAGACAGTACTATGTCCTGGTGGTGCAAACAAGGGCTGACGTTTTGAACCCTGGCTCTTAGTTTGGTGGTGGCTCTGTCTGTCCTGGCAGAATGGACTGGTGCCACAAATGAGGTTGGCACATGCCTTAGCATCCAAAACAAATCTGTCATGGTATTTATTTACAGTTAACATTTAAAATATTGGTAGAGTCAAAGGGAAATAGCCCCTTATCTACATATTTCACTGTTAGAGTTAAATGCAAAACATCTTTTTATTCAAAGATTTGACTTCCTATTGAAAAACTCTGAAGAAAACTGGATGATTTTTACTATGTAGGAAATATTTTCAACTTGCACAAGTGTAAGCTATATTTTTTGATGATTTTAATAATAGCTAATCTCGTTTATAAACATCAAATCATTCATCTCAATAAATATGGTTACCATCACCAATGTGGCCAATTACTGTGTAAATAAAGGGGCAGTGAACATGCTGCGGCTCTTAAACATCCTCTCAAGGGCTCACCATTATCAATGTCGCCCCAGTAAAAGTGTGCAAACCCTAGAAGCCACTTCCTCTTCCTAGGCCAGTTTATTATGTGCCAGATGAGGGTACTCAGATGATTGGGAAGGTTCCTTCTAATTCTTAGACTCTATGGTATAGAACAGGATACCTGCCCAATTTAAGAATACGTGTCCACTGATGGGAACATCAAATGCTAGTACAGAAGATGAAAATAGAAACTAGTATCTGTATTCAGCAGAATCTTGAGAGTTATTTCTGAACTAGGAATGTGTTCTGCGGAGAGAGATGAAGACCGAATCCATTTAAGAGAGGTTCACATGTATCTCACAGTCAAGATTCAGAATGCTGGCCCTTTCTTTCTCCAACATATATACTCCACATTAGTCCTTCGAAAAGACCTATTTGGCAAGTGTCCTCCTGGTCATCTTGGTAACCATTCTGTGCTTAAGCAGATGAAGTTAGCCTCTGATGCTGAAACCCCTCAGTTGCTTACCACCTCCAAAATTCACGTTCATTTTAAGATTAAAGAAAACAAATATCTGACTCTTGGAAGAGACGAAGGGATCCAACTTGATGCTGGAAATCTGACCACAGGCATGGAAGGAAGGCCTATAGGAAGCAGGTTTAGAGTTTTCTGGCTTTGATTCAGTTTGTTATTTTCCTTAAAACTTAAAATCTCAGCCCTAAGGTAGACCACAAAGCTCACTAAAACTTCAAGCAGCTTCAAGACCATGTAGCCCAGTAGACCTATATTCTTGGCTCTACTTAAAGAAAAAAGGGGAAACTACATAGGTGCCGATTATACGGGTTAACAGCAACCTCACTGTTCAGGAAGATTAAAGAGTTCAAATGAAGGGTATTTTCCTCCTCAGACAGGGAAACAAAATAAACACATCAAGTACTAACTGGCTTAGTGAAAATCCTTTGTTGAACAGGCAAACAATTATGAGATAAGAAATAAGAACAAACAACCAAATGCTTTGATGTTTTAAAAATACTCATTCGCCAAAACAGAAATAATAACAGCATGTTACCAAGCATCCAAAGAGAGAAACAAAAGAAGTAATAGCAATCTGGGAAGAAACAGAGAACGAAATTAAATTTAATATGATAATGAGTAAGAATGCATTTAGCAGAGTTCCTGGTTAGTCAGAGGCAACTTCCTGGAAGTGGCAAATTGAGGTGAGTTTCTGGAATACAGAGGTTCTTTTGCGTGTTGTATAGAATCTAGTCTCCTGTTTCTGTAGATAGTATCTGAAAAGCCAGTCGGCCTATAAAGCACACTTACTTCCATCCCACACAAATCTAACTTCATGGGAATACATTTTATAGTATATTAGTTGACTTCTTTCCTGGAATGAATTGTTTTAGTAGAAAAATTCAAATTGTCCCATGCAATATTTCTTTTTATTTCTTTTATTTTTTATTTTATTTAGAAGGAAGGATGGAAGGGAGAGAGCGAGGGAGAAAAAAAAGAGAGGGAGGGAGAGAGGAAGGAAGGGAGAGAGAGAGAAAGAGAGAGACAGACAGACAGACATTGATGTGAGACACACTGATTAGCTGCCCCTCCCCTGCCCTCACCCTGACTGGGGATTGAACCTGCAAGCCAGGCATGTGCCCTGACCAGGAAACAAACCCGCCACCCTTTTGTGTATGAGACAATGCTTCAACCAACTGAGCCACACTGGCCAGGGCTGCATATGTCTTCTCAAAAGGCTTGTTGTGAAATTTAATTATTGTCAGGATCACATTGTTTTCTCATAAAAACACAATTACAATGGATTTAAGAGGTGAAAAACTTTGATTATGATTCAACTCAGTGGGAAAATCTTTCATTAACAGAAAACTGCACTCAGACTTTTGCCATTTTTTCCCTGTAAGGCACAGCTGAAGGCACAGCTGATTTCATAATCACAGTGTTACCTGAGATATGAACCCAACTGTATAATTTAAGAATGAAGAGTTGATGATAATATCATTTAATATTACCAACTTTTCAAAACAGTTCCTCAAACCCCCTTAGATTTAAATTTCACAACATCCTGGTGAGTCATGTGGACTCAGATATTATTAATCCTCTTTTATAGAAAAGAGAAAAAAATGATTTAGAGAAGAAAGAAAACCTATCCACGCTCACATGGCAAATCAATAGCAGAGCCCTGGCCTGTGGTGTTCAGTGGTTAGAGTGTCAGCCCATGCATCAAAGGGTCATGGATTTGATTCCTGGTCAAAGTCATGTACCTGGGTTGCAGATTTGATTCCTGGTCCCAGTCGGGTGGGATTGGGGTGAGTGCAAGAGGCAATCAATCAATGTGTGTTCTCACATTGATGTCTCTCTTTCTCTCTCTCTCTCTCTCTCTCTCTCTCTCTCTTTCCCTCTCCTTCTTTCCCTCCCTTCCACTCACCCTAAATATCAGTGGAAAAATATCCTCGGGTGAGGATTAAAATAAAATAAAAAATCAATAGCAGAACCAAGTACTTTACTTTTGCTCAACACCATCTAGGCCAGTGATGGCAAACCTTTTGAGCTCAGCGTGTCAGCATTTTGAAAAACCCTAACTTAACTCTGGTGCCGTGTCACATATAGAAATTTTTTGATATTTGCAACCATAGTAAAACAAAGATTTATGTTTTTGATATTTATTTTATATATTTAAATGCCATTTAACAAAGAAAAATCAACCAAAAAAATGAGTTTGCGTGTCACCTCTGACACGCGTGTCATAGGTTCGCCATCACTGATAGGCTATTATCAAAACACTTAGGAGAAAAAAGAATGAACTCCATACAAAAAACATTTATGCAGAGAAATAACAGCAGTGGTAGCAACAGAAGCAAAATGAGAGTAGCCATTATTTGCTGAGTGCTGACAGTGTGCCAGGCACAATGTTAAGCATGATGTATATCTACACTAATAAAAGAGAAACATGGTAATTAGCGTACGACCGCTACCCTTTTCATTGGCTAATCAGTGAGTATATGCAAATTAACTGTCAGCCAAGATGGCGGCCGGCAGCCAGGCACTGAAGCGAGCAGGGAGGCTTGCTTGCTGCGGACTCCAACGTTCCCTGCCTCACTTGCCGGCCTCACAGTTGCAACTCTAAGCAACTGTGTACTATGTTGCAAATAAGAAGCTAAACAAAACACCAGAAACCAGCCGGACTGAAAGCCAGCGGACCGAAACTTTGTATCGATGTTTTCAGCAGCGAGGCCTCAGAGCTAAAGCTGGCCCAGAATAAAAAAAAAAAAAGAAAACAAGGAGCGGTTGGAAGCTTCAGTCACTCGCTTCCAGAAAACAGCCCTCAGCCCCTCACCCAGACTGGCCAGGCACCCCAGTGGGGACCCCCACCCTGATCCAGGACACCCTTCAGGGAAAACCAGCCGGCCCCCACCCATGCACCAGGCCTCTATCCTATATAGTAAAAGGATAATATGCCTCCCAGCACCGGGATCAGCGTGACAGGGGGCAGCGCCCAAATCCCCTGATCGCCCTGCGGCTGTGTGTGTGACAGGGGGCGGGGCCACAACCTCCCTATCTGCCCTGCTCTGTTCATGACAGGGGAAGGCGCCCCAACCCCCTGATCAGCCCTGCTCTGTGCCTGATAGGGGGGAGCTCCCCAATCCCCTGATTGCCCTGCGGCTCTGTGTTTGACAGGGTGCAGCACACCAACCCCCTGATCGGCCTTGCTCTGTGTGTGACAGGATGCGGCGCCCCAACCCCCGCCCCCCCCCCCACGGGCCCTGCTCTGTGTGTGACAGGGTAGAGCCATAACCTCTCCATCGGCCCTGCCCCGAGTGTGACAGTGGTGGCGCCCCAACCCTCTGATCGGCCCTGCTCTGTGTGTGACAGGGGGCGGAGCCCCAACTCCCCTATCGGCCCTACTCTGTGAGTGACAGGAGGGAGCTCCTCAACCCCCTGATCGGCCCTGCTCTGTGCGTGACAGGGGGGAGCTCTCCAACCCCCTGATTGACCCTGCTCTGTGAGTGACAGGGTATGGACCCCCAACCT
>NW_005871086.1:3664783-3699861 GCF_000147115.1 Myotis lucifugus | reverse complement strand
ACCCCCCAATCGGCCCTACCTGAGCGTGACTGAGGGTGGCATCGCAACCTCCGATCCGCCTGCTCTGTGCATGACGGGGCGGTGCCCCAACTCCCCAATCGGCCGTGCTCTGAGCCTGACCAGGGGCTGCACTTAGGGATTGGGCCTGCCTCTGCACCCGGGAGCAGGCCTAAGCAGCAGGTCATTATTCTCCCGAGGGGTCCCAGACTGCGAGAGGGCACAGGCCCGGCTGGGGGCCATCATTTGCTGAGTGCCGACAAGTGCACAAATTTTTGTGCACCAGGCCTCTAGTAAATATATATTCTTACTTAATAATTAGAATAATAATAGGAACAGATGCCATCTCATGTCATGGTTAGGGAATGGAGGCACAGGGTGGAAGAACTTTGACTTAGGTCACATGGACAGTGCATGGCCCGGTTGTGATTCAACTTCACATCTATCTGATACTTGAGGATCTTAAACCTTTTCTCTGATGGGATGACTGGGAGCCTCAGATTTCAAGTCCTCAAATCTTGCTCAGAAGGCACCTTTCTTAATGAGGACTACCCTAAGACTCTATTTAAAGCTGTAGCCTCATCGCCACCATGCCAAAGTCCATCCTTCTTAAATCATGGTTACGTGATCTAATTTTTGTTTTTAATATTGATTGTCAAAGAAGCTCTAAAGAGCAAGAATCTTTGGGTGTATTTTTTCACCAACATATCCCAGATGCTTGGATAGTGCTAGCCAGTAGAACATTTTGTAATGACAGAAATGTTTTATACCTGTGCTATATAACCACTAGCCACAGAACAAAACTGAAAAGTGGCTAGTGCCACTGAAGGACTGAATTGTTTATTTTATCTAATTGTGCTAATTAAATTTAAATAGCTATATTTTTTCAATAGAATTATTGGCTAAAGAGGGTTCAGATTAAATTAAGAAAATCACTTGAAAATTCAGGTGCTATGACTGAAATAGCAAGCACACATGCTCAAACTTTTGGCTCCTTTTTGTCATCTGTGACTTGAAATCTTGCAAAACTTTTTCTGAAAGCAGGGAAAGCAAACCAGCAGCACATAATGAATTCCCATGTATGCTATTTATATATGATTACAATGTTTATGATAATCATGCAGTACCTTTTTGACCTTGTTTTTTTTCTCATAGGTCTCTGACAGTGGTTTTTTCTTCTGCTGAGTTGTGTCTTTGGAGAATAAATACTCAAATTCACTAGGATCCCGAATATCAGGTTCTTCTAAGGAGTCCCATAAGGTTGGTGTAGCACTTTGGCTTAAAAGAGAAAATGACAAGAGAAAAGAATAAACACAATCTCTAATTCATTTTTAACTCATTAAAAATAATAAAAGTTTACAACTGGATTTTTAAAAAAAGTCAACAAACTGCAAGCACCTGTTAACAGAGCTCTTAACTAAAAAAAAAATACACACAGCCCTAGCTGGTTTGGCTCAGTGGATAGAGAATTGGCCCCTGGACTGAAGGGTCTTGGGTTTGATTCTGGTCAAGGGCACATACTTCGGTTGCAGGCTCGATTCCCAACCCAGGTCAGAGCGTGTTTGGGACGCAATCGATCAATGTGTCTCTCTCATATTGATGTTTCTCTCTCTTTGTCTCTCCCCCTCCCTTCCACTCTCTCTAAAAATCAATGGAAAAATATCCTCATGTGAGGATTAACAAAAATACATAAATACATACACACATATACATATGCACACACATCCCTAATAAAGCTCAGAGAAAAGCTTTTTGCAAAACACATTTTTTAAAATTTTTTTTATTGATTTCAGAGAAGAGAAGGAAAGATAGAAACATCAATGATGAAATGATGAGAGAAAATCATTGATCAGCTGCCTCCTGCATGCCCCACACTGAGGATCGAATCTGCAACACTGGCATGTGCCCTTGACCGGAATCGAATCTGGGACCGTTCAGACCGAAGGCTGACTCTCTATCCACTGAGCCAAACCAGCCAGGGCAAAACACATTGTTTTAAAAATATATATATTTCTTTATTGATTTCAGAGAGGAAGGAAGAGGGAGAGAGAGATAGAAACATCAATGATGAGAGAGAATCATTGATTGGCTGCCTCGTGCACGCCCCCCACTGGGGATTGAGCCTGCAACACAGGCATGTGCCCTTGGCCAGAATCGAACTTGGGACCCTTTGGTCTGCAGGCCGACGCTCTATCCGCTGAGCCAAACTGGCTAGAGCAAAACACATTTTTTAAAAGTCAAAATATAATATAGAACATTAAAGCAAATACACATTTCCAAACAGAATGGTCATTAGATATAATCAAAGAGAGATCTAGAGAGAGAGATCTAGAGAGAGAGAGAGAAACTTTGTGGGACCAGAAATCCTGGGGTTCATACTGTTAGAGACATGCGAGCTGCTTCTCCCTCAGTCTGTAGCATTTCCATGGTGGATAAACATGGGCATCATATAAAGGCTGAGGGATAACCAATCTTGAGACAGTGATGGGATAATTCTTAAACAGAACGAAAATGAGGTACTAAGGTAAAGATTTAGCCTTTCTTTGGATTTCTTCTACTGGTTTTAAATATGGTTTTCTGGTGAAGTAAGTGCAGGACCTATAATATGTGAATGGGCTGTGCTCATTTAGAAATACTTGATTTATAATACCACACTCCAACAACAGTATTAATAATAAAAATTATTATGGCTCAGTGGTTGAGCATTGACCTATGAACCAGGAGGTCACAGTTCCATTTCAGGTCAGCGCACATGCCTGGATTGCAGGCTTGGTCCCCAGTGTGGGGCCTGCAGGAGGCAGCCAGATGATTCGATGATTCTCTCTCATCGTTGATGTTTCTATCTCTCTCTCCCTCTCCCTTTCTCTCTAAAATCAATAAAACTATATTGAAAAAATAATAATAAAAACAAGCCAGGAGAAACCAAGATGGCGGCATAGGTAAACACCGGAGTTTGCTGCCTCGAACAACCACTTCAAAAATACAACTAAAAGATGGAACGGACATCATCCAGAACCACAGGAAGGCTGGCTGAGTGGAAGTTCTACAACTAGGAGGAAAGAGAAAAGCATACCGTGACTCAGAGGAGGCGCAGTGCGGAAGTGAAATACTAAGGTGCGGAGTGCATGTGGAACGGGCTGGCGGCTGAGGGTGCGGTTGTCGTTTTCAATCGGGAAGGAGTCTCAGGCTCTGAGCTCCAGTTCCGGGCGAGTCTCTAGGGACCCAGACTCATACGGAAGAAGCGGGACTGTCTGGCATCGGTCAGAACCCTAGGGCAGCTTTCTCTACAAGGGGCTTGCAACGGGACACTGAGAAGCAGAGCCTCTGAGGGCAAGACTGAGAGCAGCCATAATTGCTAACCCCGCCCTGTTGAACCCGTGGGACCCACCCCGCCCAAGCCCTGAAGGGAGGCTTTTGCTGGATAGCCTCAGGCAAAGGCTAGATTAGCACCTCCCTAGAGATCCAGGAGCCAGGAAGCCCAGAGGTCAGAGTGGGACCATCCAGTTTGCAGCTCCACGGAACCATAAAAGACACACTCAGGGGGCAGACTCAGTGAGCACCAAAGCACCATCGAAGCAAGTCTAGCCCCAGAGGGGTGTCTCCAGCACAGAAGTTCTCCCACTGCAGACACAGCTGATTCTCACAGCCAACTGGCCTGGAGGTCAATTCCTCACAGTGATAACTACAACAATCAAGGCTTAACTACAACAAGACTGTGCACAAAGCCCACAAGGGGGTGTACCAAGAGTGTCTACCTCAGGTAATTGGGACACTTAGCACAGAAAGGCACTCTATCGACACAGTGAACCATAAAAAATGCCAAGACATAGAAACAGGACACAAATGACAGAATTGGAGGAAAGCAAACTGTTGGATATAGAGTTCAAAACCACACTTTTAAGGTCTTTAAAGAACTGTCTAGAAGCCGCCGATAAATTTAATAAGGCCCTCGAAAAGACTGGTGAGACCGCCGATAAATGTAGTGAGATCTTCAAGAAGACTGGTGAGACCGCCTATAAATGTAGTGAGATCCTCAAGAAATCTAATGAGACCCTCGATGTTGTGATAAAGAACCAACTAGAAATTAAGCATACACTGACTGAAATAAAGAATATTATACAGACTCCCAACAGCAGACCAGAGGGTCGCAAGAATCAAGTCAAAGATTTGAAATACGAAGAAGCAAAAAACACCCAACCGGAAAAGCAAAATGAAAAAAGAACCCAAAAATACGAAGATAGTGTAAAGAGCCTCTGGGATAGCTTCAAGCGTACCAACATCCGAATTATAGGGGTGCCAGAAGATGAGAGAGAGCAAGATATTGAAAACCTATTTGAAGAAATAATGACAGAAAACTTCCCCTACCTGGTGAAAGAAATAGACTTACAAGTCCAGGAAGCGCAGAGAACCCCAAACAAAAGGAATCCAAAGAGGACCACACCAAGACACATCATAATTAAAATGCCAAGAGCAAAAGACAAAGAGAGAATCCTAAAAGCAGCAAGAGAGAGAAAATCAGTTACCTACAAGGGAATACCCATACGACTGTCAGCTGATTTCTCAACAGAAACTTTGCAGGCCAGAAGGGAGTGGCAAGAAATATTCAAAGTGATGAATACCAAGAACCTACAACCAAGACTACTTTATCCAGCAAAGCTATCATTCAGAAGTGAAGGCCAGATAAAGAGCTTCACAGATAAGAAAAAGCTAAAGGAGTTCATCACCACCAAACCAGTATTATATGAAATGCTGAAAAGTATCCTTTAAGAAGAGGAAGAAGAAGAAAAAGATAGAAATTATGAACAACAAATACACATCTATCAACAAGTGAATCTAAAAATCAAGTGAATAAATAATCTGATGAACAGTATGAACTGGTGATTGTAATAGAATCAGGGACATAGAAAGGGAATGGACTGACTATTCTTGGGGGGGGGGGAGAAAGGGGTGTGGGGGTGAGGGAAGAGATTGGACAATAATCGTGCACCTATGGATGAGGACAGTGGGTGGGGAGTGAGGGCGGAGGGTGGGGTGGGAACTGGGTGGAGGGGAGTTATGGTGGGAAAAAAGAATAACTAATGTAATAATCTGAACAATAAAGATTTAATTAAAATTTAAAAAAAAAAAAAAACAACAAGCCAAATGATAAAAATGGCCCTCACTGGGATTTCAACTAAAGCAGTCACGGGGAGACTGCTTTGCTTTGTCTTAAAAAAAAAACACAGGGTCACCTTAGTTTTGAAACAAAGAAAGAGACGAAGATATGGAAAATGAGATACAGAAGACCTGCCTCTGAGAGCTGACGGATGGTTAAGATCCAGGCTCCCTTCAGTCAGAACACATTTTCCCCCAAATGTCCGCTTTCTTAACTTTGTTTTTAATCTTATTTTTAAACACTTTTAATGCACACAGATAGAAAAAAATATATCTCATTTACATGTTTGTTTTTTAAACATATATAGATGTTATTATCCATAATATCTATAAGTACTTACCTTTGTTTCAATATATATATTTTCAATCAATGGAAACGAAAAGATCTATTATTATATAAAGTGGCCCGTACAATTTTTTGATACTAAAAGGCGATTTTCATATTCGAAATTGCTTTTCAGATCTGTGTTCACATTTTGCTCTATGTCTGTCTTTCCCATGAAATATGACATTTTGGTTCTGGGCACATTCACAATATTTGAGCCATTGAAGAGCATGTACGTGACATATGTGAGTTATAACATATGACAGTATAATAAATACCTGTGAAATCATCACCCACGGGCTAGAACATTTTCAATGAAGTACATCCATCTACATGCTCCTTCCTCAGGCCCCACCTGTCATTCAACTTCAACTGGTGTTTATCTCAGCGGCACTGAGGAAGGGGGATCTTAGGGCTGCTGGTTTGGAGCTCACAAAATTTCTGGGAAGCTGGGGAGAGGATGCTTGGAGGGAGGTGATGTGAAGCATAAGGCAGGTTGTTCAGACTCACCCCTGTCACCTCTGTACCTGTACTGCTTGGCCCAGCTCCCAAGGACTGGGCTCGGGTCAATACAACTAGTGCTATACCTCATGTTCTGAAGCAAATTGGGTCTGGCAGTCAGGCTGAGCGCTTCATCACCATTTACAACATTGTTTCTGTGGGAAAATACATTTCCAATAATAAATAAATAAATTCTGAAAACCACCTCTCAGTGAGTTGGTGGTAACTGGCATTTCGTGGGGCAGTGACAAGAACTCACTTACAATGGACCATCTGCTCTCATGGTCAACTCTTTTCTGACCACTAAACTTACAGTTTTAGCTCAAAAGAAGAGGAAGAGGGAGGCAGAAGGAGGAAGGAAGAAAAAAGAGTGGAGATGGGAAAAAGAGAAGAGGGGGAGGGGGAGGAGGGAGAAAGTGAAGGGAGGAAGGAGAAGATACTAGGAAGATAGATATTTATCAGGAAGCTGAAAAAGTAGATAGATGAGGATTTCTTTTTCGTTAACTAAATGTCTCTTCCCTTTTATAGAATCAGAAAATAGATTTTTTAATAAAAGCAAAATGGCAAGAGTTAAAAATCAGTTCTCATTAGTAGTGAAAAGCAATCTAGATGGATGAGAGGGCATGTATACATAACATGGGAAAAATTCATATTTTACTCCCAGTTCCCTAATAGACCAAGACCAAAACTTTTCATGTGTACATTATACAAAGTGCTTACAACATCCAGTTATATAAAATATTAAAATACCATTTCATCCCCTTTGAAAGAACACATCTCAAATAATTTTACTTTTTTCCATAACTAAATGCTACACAGAATCTTTAGACCATTTTAGTTTAAAAGAAGTAGTCGGCCCTGGCCGTTGTGGCTCAGTTGGTTGGAGCACCATCCCATGCACCGAACGGTCTCCAGTTTGATTCCTGGTCAGGACACACACTCAGATTGCAGATTCGATCCCCATTTGGGGTGTAAATGGGAGGCAACCAAACAATGTTTCTCTTTCATCTCTCTCTCTTTCTCTCTCTCTCTCTCTCTCCCTCCCTCCCTCTTTCAAAATAAAAAAAAAATCTTTAAAAGATAAAATAAAATAAAACAAGTAAGTAGTCATGCTCTGAGGAACAAAAACTCTTGCCATAATAAGAGAGATGAAATGTGTGGTGCAGCAGGAAGTGCCATGTCCCAGTCTTCACACATCACAGTGGGAAGCATCCTGCTCCCCCAAAGTCAGGCTCAAGCTGACAAGTTCACCTAGTAGGGCTCTCCTGATGTCCGGAAAGTCAGTATATTCATCCACTTTTCATTAGGCTCAAAACTGAAGCCCTAAATTTATGGTAAAACTGATAAGAGCTTGAACATTCCATTATTTTCATTCTCAAAATGGCCAAGTACATAAGGAAGGAGAAACACCAACAATGATTATCTGCAGCTTGACTTCGTCCCAACTTGATCCCTGACAAAGGGCCCATAGCACTTAGCAGCACTGTAATACCCCTGCTGCAGTCATAATAGTGGTTGCTTAGAAAGTCTTGTGGGGAATGAAGTGTGGGCACAGGTGTGAGACACAGGTATGGACAGCAATGTGTTCTGTCTGAACAGGTGGGATTCATCACCCAGGAAGGGCTGCACATTAATTTCAGGACACTAATAAGGAAACACAACTCCAAATAAATATTCTGGAAAATTATTTCTTAGGAAATGTCATCTGAGTCTTGAATGGGAAAAGGGGAATACTAGTACTTTAGCTAAAGGAGGGAGCTATTTCAGGGTCATGTCATGTGTATTTTTTTTAACCATCACTTGGAAAATTATAAAGCATCAACATTAAAAAAAGTATCAGGATTTTATCCACATAAACTCTTGGCCCTTATTTTTTGGTGAGAAGAAAGGGGCCAATATGAAGTACCTAATCAACTTAGTTCACCATATGCTTAGTATTCCCACTCCTCCTATATTGATTTGCAGTTATTTTATAATTGTGAATTATATGTTATCTTCTTCAATATCTTGCTTTTTCTAAGTAAAATGTTATATAAGTTGAAAAATTCACCACTGTATCTGGATTTGTGAATAATTTCAAAAACAGCCCAAGTGCCATCAGCAGATGAGGGGATAAAAAAGCAGTGGTACATTTACATAGTGGAATACTATGTGGCTGTAAAAAATAAAGAACTCTTACCATTTGCAACAGCATGGATGGACCTGGAGAGTATTATGCTAATTGAAATAAGCCAGTCAGAGAAAGACAAGTATCACATAATTTCACTTATATGTGGAAACTAATAGGAAAATAAACTGTTGAACAAAATACATCCAGAGACTTAGAAGCATGAAATAAGATTGACAAATTTCAGAGGGAAGGCAGGGGTGAGGCGATGGATGGAAAGGGAGTGATTAACGGGGGAACTTGACATGGATATATACATAGCACATAGACATAGACAATAGAGTGGTGAAGGCCTGGGAGGGGCAGGTGCTGGGTAGAGGGGGTCAATGGGGGGCAAAAACAAACAAACAAACAAACAAATGGGACACCTTTAATGCTTTTAACAATAAAGATAAATAAAAAACTAAAACAAAACTTAACTTAAAAAATGTGTTCTGTATTTTCTGTTCTCTGTAAACAAATGAACGTCAAACCTAGAGAGTAGTCAAGAAGCAACTCAGCGGAGAAACCAAGATGGCGGCATAGGTAAACACCGGAAATTGCTGCCTCGAATAACGACTTCAAAACTACAACTAAAAGACAAAATGGACATCATCCAGAACCACAGGAAGGCTGGCTGAGTGGAAATTCTACAACTAGAAGGAAAGAGAAAAGCACACTGAGACTCAGAGGAGGTGAGGAAGTAAAGTGCAGAGGTACGGAGGTGTGCGGAAAGGGCTGGCAACTGAGGACTCGGTTGTCTTTTTCAATCAGGAGGGAGACACAAGCTTCCGACTGCTCTGAACTCCAGTTCTGGATGAGTCTCTGGGGACCCAGACTCATATGGGGAGAAACTGGACTGTCTGGCATCGGGCGGAACTCGAGGGTGGCTTTCTCTCAGAGGTGCTTGCAGCGATTACCACGGGACACTGAGACCCAGGGCCTCTTAGGGCAGAGCTGAGGATCAGCCACAGCTGTTTGCTCCACCCTGTTGATTCCCTGTGACTCCTCCCCACCCAAGCTGTGCGCAGAGGCTTTTGCATATGAATGGCCTGGCCCTTTCCAATCTAAAATTACCTAACAAACTGCAGCTGGGTCAGAGAGACCCAGAACATCCAAAAGAAGGCCCAACCCCCCACAGCAGCTTGCACTGCTTCACAGCTGGGCCTCATCTGGGTACCTCCAAACCCCAAACAAAGAAGAGGAATCTGCAGATCTCTCCGTAGCTCCTGCTGGGTAGCCTCAGGCAGAGGCTAAATTAGCACCTCCTTAGAGACCCAAGAGTCAGTGTACCCAGTAGTCAGAGTGGGACCATCCAGATTACAACTCCTCAGATCCATAAGGGTCACACTCAGGGGGCAGACTCAGTGAGCACCAAAACCCTATTGAAGCAAGTCTTGCCCCATAAGGGTGTCTCCAGCACAGAAGTTCTCCCACCGTAGACACAGCTGATTCTCACAGCCAATTGGCCTGGAGGTCAATTCCTCCTAGTGATACCTACAACAATCAAGGCTTAACTACAACAAGACTGTGCACAAAGCCCACAAAGGGGTGCACCAAGAGTGTCCACCTCAGGTAATTGGGGAGGCTGAGCCACTGGGCCCTATAGGACACGTAACACAGAAAGCCACTCTATCAACACAGGGAAGCAGCCAAAATGCAGAGACAAAGAAACAGGTCACAAATGACAGAAATGGAGGAAAGCAAACTACTGGATATAGAGTTCAAAACCACAGTTATAAGGTTTTTCAAGAATTTTCTAGAAATCACCGATAAATTTAGTGAGACCCTCGATAAATCTAGTGAGACCCTTGAGGATATGGAAAAGGACCAACTAGAAATTAAGCATACCCTGACTGAAAGAAAGAATAATATACAGAGATCCAATAGCAGACTAGAGGATCACAAGAATCAAGTCAAAGATTTGTAATACAAAGAAGCAAAAAACACCCAAACTGAAAAGCAAAAAGAAAAAAGAATCCAAAAATATGGAGATAGTGTAAGGAGCCTCTGGGACAACTTCAAGTGTACCAACATCTGAATTATGGGGGTGCCAGAAGAAGAGAGAGAGCAGGATACTGAAAACCTATTTGAAGAAATAATGACAGAAAACTTCCCCTACCTGGTAAAAGAAATAGACTTACAAGTCCAGGAAGCACAGAGAACCCCAAACAAAAGGAATCCAAAGAGGACCACACCAAGACACACCATAATTAAAATGCCAAGAGCAAAAGACAAAGAGAGAATCTTAAAAGCAGCAAGAGAAAAACAGTTAGTTACCTACAAGGGAGTACCCATACGATTGTCAGCTGATTTCTCAACAGAAACTATGCAGGCCAGAAGGGAGTGGCAAGAAATATTCAAAGTGACGAGTAGCAAGAACCTACAACCAAATTACTTTACCCAGCAAAGCTATCATTCAGAATTGAAGGTCAGAGAAAGAGCTTCACAGATAAGAAAAAGCTAAAGGAGTTCATCACCACCAAACCAGTATTATATGAAATGCTGAAAGGTATTCTTTAAGAAGAGGAAGAAGAAGAAAAAGGTAAAGATAAAAATTATGAACAACAAATACATATCTATCAACAAGTGAATCTAAAAATCAAGTGAATAAAAAAATCTGATGAACAGAATAAACTGGTAAATATAATATAATCAGGGGCATAGAAAGGGAGTGGACTGACAATTCTTGGGGGGAAAGGGGTGTGGGGGTGCGGGAAGAGACTGGAAAAAATCGTATACCTATGGATGAGGACAGTGGGGGGTGGGGGGTAAGGGCAGGGGGGGGTGGGAACCGGGTGGAGGGGAGCTATGGGGGAAAAAGAGGAACAACTGTAATAAACTGAACAATAAAGATTTAATTAAAAAAAAGAAGCAACTCAGCATCTCTCATTATCCTCTCAACAGGTTCCGAAATAAAGCGGAAGAAATCCCATTCAAATTTGTTTGATTTGAAGTTTCCAAACAACCATATATTGCTGCCTTACATACCCAGCTTAACAAGCTATACAAATGGAAGGTGCTCTTTAGCTATTCACACACTCGCACTTTCTCTGACAGGCAGCAAGGTATAAGAGATGAGGACGCTGAGCAGTTAGGGGAACCAGAGTTTAACTAGAGAGTTTCTATTTTAAGACTCTCCTCTGACCTGAAGAACTAATGACTCAGCTATGTCTTGTTCTTGTAATAAAAAAAATGAAAAATTACACATACCTATTAGAAACCAGATCATATGGTTGGTGATACTATCTAAAGACAAGACAGATATTTAAAAAATCTTCAGTGAATCTACAGTATAGATTCCAGCTCAATGTCTTTGTGATTACTCACTAATTGTAGGAACGTTGGAGAAGGTTCTAGCTAAGACCTGAGCTCTTCTCTAGTCTGTAAAGTAGAATGTTTATCTTAGAGAGGGATATGACACTGAACACATCGTTTTTCTCAGCAGCAAACCATAGAGAATACAGACAAGATGTGGTGGGGACACACCATCTCCCCAAAACACTCCAAGGCATTCACTGTACCACACTTGAGAATGAGTGTTGCACTGCACATATAGAAATTAAACTCATAAGGAAAAACATCACTTGTGCAAAAGTCTGGGAATTCATAAGTTGAAAATGGGCTGGGGCGAGGGGGAGTGGTTGAGCTTACCTCTTATCACTTATTTGTATTCTAGTCCAGTACAGAGGCTTCATGGGACAACTGGGCTCAATGGCTGGCTTCCGAGGACATTGGCTAGAAGAAGGGCCGACTCCAAAGAAGAGGCCAGGAGGAGGTGGGGGCACAAGTCCCTGGGAGTGCTGGAGCAGGAGGAGGCCCCCCCACTGCTGGGCAGAAGGGGTGAGCTAGGAAGTGGTGGTGGGGGAGGAGGCAGGGGAGGTCCAGTGCTTGGAGGCAGAGGAGGTGGCGGAGGTGGTGGTGGCCCTGCACTCACAGGTGGTGGCAGAGGTGCTGGTGGCAAAGGTCCAAGCCCAGGTGGTAGGGGTGGAGGGGGAGGGATGACTGCTGGTGGGGGTGGTGCTGGGGGGAGAGGCGATGCCTTCTCCTGGCTCGGTGAGATGCATTCCACAGACTGAAGTGGTGCAAGGATGTCTTTGTTGTCATTTGGGGGGGAGAGTTGGCTTAAAGAGGAGATGTTCAGCTTTTTGGGTATTATTTGGTTACTTCTGGTTGTCTTGCCTTCCCCTTCGCAGGGTTTGAGGAAAGTCTCTCTGTCTGTCTGGATGCACACATTTCTGTAGGTCTTGGGAGGGCAGTCGTCGTTGGTGGAGATACACACATCTCTCATCTCTTCAGATCCTCCGCGCCATCGGTGCTCTATCTCATGTTTGAGGTTTTCGATGGTTTCTTCTAGTCTTGCTGTTATCACTGCATGCTCACCCCGGATGTGAAAGGCCTGAAGTTCAAACTGAACCTGGAGAGATAGCAGTAGGAAAGAAAGGAAAGCGTTTATAAAAACAAATATCAGAAATTAAAAAAAACGCAACACCTTCCCCATGCCACCCGAGCACAGCTCACAGAAACGCAGGACAATACACAGACGTCCTTTTGAGAATCCGATGGGGTGTAAATTTCACTTTATGAATTTTCCAAGGACTTAAACAGTTGGAGTAGAGGCAGAATTTCATCCAGTATGAACTCATGGGGAATAATTATCATGGATTAAGGCTTAAAGTAAAACTGTCATCTAAGAACTTTCACCCGGTTTTAATATCAAATGCAAGACAAAATTTTTAATAAAGGTCTGAACATGCATGACTACATCTTTTATTACTTTTGGATTTGGTTTGGAAAAAGAACATTTTAAGAAAATGTTTTGGAGATCCTTGGAGCTGCTGCTCTCACAGTCTTCCTCAGAATGTCTGTTCTATGGGGTTTCCTGGTCAACACAGCAGAAACAAAAGGTGAAAGAAGAAGCTATGATCTATGTGTATTTTCTTAAAAAGTTTCCACAACAAAGCTGCTCATGATAAGTATTTGTATCTTTCATAATCATTCACAATATAGTAATAAGCAATATAAATGCATAGAAAATGAGAATATAACAATTTGCTATGTTTTTCCTACATACCCAGCATTTTAAACTATACTTTATGACAGTCTTTTTAATACTTTTATATTTTCAGTTATTTCAATGCCTTAAGTCTATGGTTTTATACGTGTTAGCACAGACCTGGCATACTCTCAGTATTAACTAGTCTATTTCCAGTTAGCCTATTACAGTTAACTGGGAAGCAGTCAAATTTATAATTTTATTAGAGTTTCAAAAATCTAGTTAAGAGTAATTAAATATTCCCAGTGAATTTATTTAATTTCTGCCTACCCATTTGATTGTAAACTCCACAAGATGAAATCAGAGACAGTGCCTTAATTTCTGTATCCCAGCAGCCTGCACAGCACGTACGTAGTACTGAAGAGATGGATAAAAACCACTGCCACAGTTATATTCAGCCACTGTCCAAAGAGCCTTCCTGTGTCTAACAAAACTGTCCTCACTCTAATTTAAGCCCCCAAATATCTACAACACCAAAGTGTATACAAGGATAGATTCATTTTGCATCGAAAAGGTAAAGAAATACTTTTAACTGCCTAGTCAGAAAAGATTAAAAGACATAGGAAGATTTTCTACTTTCATTAAGACACTTCTAACTGTATTTTTGCTAGGTTCACCTTCCCCCCATGAGTCAACTCCCTCACAACTATGGTCAGTAAAATTAGAGACAAGGCTTTTCTGAAGCTGACTTTGTCATATGTGGATGTGGCAGCCCCTGATCCAACTCAAAGAATTACCCAGTTCGGGGCACCATGTATTTCTTGTCTAACACAGAGAAGTCAGTACCTGAGTTCTGGATTCATGCGACCTGGTTCACGTCTGCTTAGCCACTGGCTAGCTCTATGTTCTTGGGCAGGTAACTTTGTGTTTTCAAGCTGGAACTTCCTCAAATGTAAAGTGAGGGAAATAGTGAACCACCTCTAGGGTTTTTATAAACATAAAAGGAGATACTTCCTATAAAGCAACAGGCATTATACCTGAAACTTAGTAAGTTCTGAATAAATGGTAATGTTAGCTACTGTTGCTCATGTCAATATTACAGTAAGAGACGAACAGACCTCTAATTCTTTGAAATGTCCAAATCATACCACCTTTGTGGAGTGATGGGCAGCAAATGAGGAAACGCTTCGTCAGGATAAACAATGTCCTACAAATACAATCATTTAGCCGATCTTTCATGAGTTCCACTACCAAATGCCTGGAAGTAATTTCAAGCTTCACTCAACTATGTGATCAAGATAATCTTTGTTTCAACATCTTATGCCATCTTTCTCTCCGTCTCCTTCCCCTGCCCACCTCCACCCAGAGCCCAAGACTGATTCCCATCCTGAATTACTTGCCACCATTTCATTTTAGTGAATAGTTCAGTTCGGCCACAACAAACTAACTCTTGGTTGTTATTCCCAACTAACCTTTTTCCCAAGGAGGTTCAGTGCCAAATAATATTGATGGGCCAATAACTTTACTCAATCTTCAACTTCTTAATAATATGAAAACTTGTAAGGACATGCTCACAGAGAAACTTTCCCTTTATCTCACAGCTAGCCTGTAACTATACCAAAGGCCCTGGTCCCCACCTCTCTAGCTTTCCATCCAACCAACCATCTTTTGAATCCACTGAAGCTGAGGTATACAGCTAAATACAGTTTTTGTGGTCCTGTAATGCATTTGCTCAATGTAGAGGGCAGAGTACAAATTGCACAGATTATTTTAGCTCTCTGTACCTCAGTTTTCTCATAAATAAAATGGGGATGATAACAGAATTCACCTCATAAGGCAGTTATGAGAAGCGGATGAGTTAATATGTGTAAAACAACACATAGAGGAGTTGGAACATAGTAGATGCTATGTTATCATTATTGCTATCTCCTTGCTACGGGACAGATAAAAGGACAGTGGCCATATCAACTTGCTTTTGACTCTTGGCAAGCTCCTCAGCTCTGTGTTCTATCCATATAAAGCAAAAGTAAAGAGACCTAAATCCTTCTTTACCCTTCTAGATGTCACCCTTTCTTTCTCACTCTACCCCTTCCTAGTCACAGCAGAGTTTTTTTTGTTAAATATAGCATAGAACTCTTGCTTTATCTATTTTCTCATCCGTCTTCCTTTCAACCAATTACAGTTGGCTTCTGTGCCCACTGTCTTATTGAAACCGCATGATTTTAGTGTTACAATTGGTCAGTACTTTTTAAAAATATATATATTTTATTGATTTTTTACAGAGAGGAAGGGAGAGGGATAGAGAGTTAGAAACATCAATGAGAGAGAAACATCGATCAGCTGCCTCCTGCATACTCCCTACTGGGGATGTGCCTGCAACCAAGGTACATGCCCTTGACAGGAATGGAACCTGGGACCCTTCAGTCCACAGGCCGACACTCTATCCACTGAACCAAACCAGTTAGAGCTTGGCCAGCACTTTTTAAGTCCTCTAGTCCTTTGGACTGCATTGTTAAAGTTGACCGTTGCCCATGCCTTGAAATTCTCTGTTTCCCTAAACTTCCAATATACCCTCTCGACCCACCCCCATTTTCCTCCCACTGCTGGGCTCTCTCCAGTCAATCTGTGGACTCCTTTTCCTCCATTCATCTCTTTCATGCTGTTCATCAGGCATCCTCCTTGCCATTTTATCTTTCTCAAATGATACAATCCTCAGGGTCATCTTTTGTACTCACAAAAAATGACACTCACTATAAACTGTAACTTCCAAATTGTTACCTTCAAACTGTAATTCCAGCTATCCTCTTGTCTGGTCTACCTGCATACTTAACCAGCCATCTCAGACTCAATATATCTGCAAACGAAGTCGTCATTGCTAAACCTCAAGTTATCCCCCCTCTGAAATCCTTCCTTGCAGTTAATAGCACCCTTGTCCTCCCAATCATCACATCCAGAAGCCTGGATGCCATGCTGAGTTCCTTGTTCTCTCCCATTCCCAACGTGTTATCAATTAGTTACTTTAATTTCTCTGATTCATCCCTTTCCTCCCATTCTCAACTTTTCTTTACCTGGACAATAGCAAGAGCCACCTAATTCATTTTAATTCATTTTTCCCATCCAAGTTTGGCTACATTGGTTCTAGAAGGATGAAAAAAAAAAGGCCGATCTTTATTTCTTAAAACACTTTCAATAATTGGCTATTACTCTCAGACTGACACTGAAAACCCTTTAGCATGAACACACAAAACTCTTCCCATCCGTTTTCTACCAACTTTCTCCACTTTGGCACCTGCCCCTTTCCCAGATGTGTCCTGGACTCCAATGTTACATATCATCTTGCCTCTCCAGGGACCACGCTCTTTCATGCATCTGAGCCTTTGCAAATGGTGCCCTCTCTCAGTACCCCTCTGCTGCAAACACCCAAGGCAAGCGGACAGATTACCAAGCACAGATCCCACGAATGGCTTCCTTACAAACTGTAGTCACTGAGAGGAAGAATTACCAAATAAAGAGGAAATACTGAATTTCCATGTACTCCATATCAATATGCTGAGATTATAGTAAGAAACCCTTCTGACCATTAAAATTTAAATGGCCCACATAAAGAAACAACTTACCTTTGCCCTTCCCTGTTTCACAACCCCTTTGATCATTGGATTTTGTCTTGGTTGTGTTCAGAAGCTCAGCATGACACAGTAATTCAAAGTGATTAAAGTAATAAGCACCTCATTCATTCTGTATCTGTCCATATCCTATCAATTATTGCAAATTGTGCCTGGCTCTGCTATAAATGAAGAATCTCAAGTCCATGCACACCATGAGCCGAGCCTTTGGGAAAGCTAGTTTTTAACCCCATTTTTCACTCTACTTCCTGTGAAGTGCCACTTCTACTTTGCACATGGAAACCATGTGCTGTTTCCTATCTTGTGTCTAGAGCCATAGCTAGAAGGACTGTTAATGATTTGTGAATCAAACACAGAGTAGAACTTTCTGGTGGATAAGCATGGACTGCTGGATAATGTTTGCCTGGGATCCCGGGAATCTTTATGAAATGTCAAGCCCAGGTTCTTACAGCCAAAATTGTAGCTAAGGCTGGGTCAAGGGAACATAATGCTTTAAAACCCTGCCAACTCTCTTTTCAGTGTCCTCTACTTTCATATAGAACATGGGGTTTGTACACAGAAGACAAAAGAAACCTTCCATTCACTTTCAGATAAATGCTCCTTGGGACATATAAAGCATTATGGGTTTCCCTCTCCCTGATCCTCTCTGCTAAAAATCTGTTTTTCTGCATTCATCTCAATATATAAGTTGAAAGGACATAGGTGCTGAGGTTTCACATTTTTCCAGTTTTCCCCAAGTTTTATCTACCAGACTTCATTCAGTCTATCTTCCTTCTTTTACTCTTAACTTGATTGCTTCTCTTATTTTCATGTTTAATCACATCCTCTTTCCACCTGCAATAATCAATTAACCTACACCCATCTCCTTCTAAACAAGATTCAAATTCACAATCTTTCATAGAGTAAATCCAATCAAGCCATTTTGTTTGAATCATCCTTTTCCTTCACTAGCACTATTTTTATGTTTAATGTACTGGCTCCCATTAGACAGCTTTGTAATAATAAAAAAAAAACCACTGATGGGCAGGACCATCCTCACATATCATCATTCAATTGGTCTGAGATGGTGTCCTTAGAGCTCCCCAAGAAGTTCCAATGTGCGGCCAGAGTTAAAACCAACAGTAAGTGTTCTTAATCTTTATTGTGCTCCAAACTCAGCTGAGAGAGTATATCATCAGAATATTGGTGGATTATTTTTGGTAATGATTACTTGGGTCATTTCAGAATCTCCAAAGTAACTTGTGTTACTTGAAAAAGCCCCTTCCTATTCTGACATGTCCCCATAAGGGGAGAATCCCTCCATTACCACTACTGAGAACAGTTATTCTCCATAGCACATAAGCCTAAATGCTTTACATGGCTCTTCAAAACCTGCCCTCTGCTTGCTTACTTTTCCAGGTACTTCTCTATCCTTTCCCTATGTTGCACCATTACAGATATAAACATATGATCAACTCCCACATCTGTATGCTTTCATGCATGCTTTTCCCCCTACTTAGAACACCCTTTCTCTCAATTTTCACCCAGTGAAAGCTCCAAGGACAATTCAGTCCATCTCGACTGAACCTTCTGGCTTAAGCTTTTCTTAATTCTTCCTGACAAAAGTTTTCCTTTGATTTTGTTGCCAAAGAACTTGCTAGGTTCACATTACATTAGAGTCATTTATGTTTATCTTCTTTGCAAATCTTAAAGCTCCAGGCAGTTGGGGACCATGTCTTATTTGTGTTTGAACTTCCAGAACAGTGCACACTGCTTCGCTGGTTAGTGATCCATAAATGCTTATTGGATGGAATTATTTCTTTATCTTTCAATATTAAGACTTTCTTGTGCCTTTGTATTGCCCACCAAACTAGACTTGAAGATCCACAAAATTTTAAATAGAGAGACAGGTGGTTGCCTTCCTCTCTGTCACCCAATGCACAGCATAAATGATGAGATTCCATAGTTGTTATTGCCTAGAAAATTCAGATAAAACATCTAGACTTTTAAAAAAGTGCGGGTATCTCTAAAAGTTGATGTTGACCATATTTAATTTTAACAATTCAAAATACTTCATGTAGATAAGTGTTCTCTCTACAGTAAGCTTAAAGACTGTTCTCATAAATATAATAAACTATCCAGTAGAATTGAAGCACATTTGTGATTCTAATCTGATTAGAAATTGGGCTCTAGGCAATTTCCCCAGCCCTCCTTGGGGGCTGGTCCTCCCTTCCCCTACCAAATCCTCATTATTTTTTAATATCCTCCACATTACCACTGCTCAGAGATATCATCAAAGGAACACATTGTACTGAAACCCAAGCAACAGTGGGAGACTTTAGCTTGTCTGGTCCCCACAAATGTGTCTGTCAAAAAGAAAAGTGCCCACTGATGAAAGATATCATCAAAGTGCCAAGCACTGTGGAAAAATCATCCATTAGCATTCTGTTGTTACGAACATTCTCTCCTAAGGGTGCTGCCAGGGCCCATAAAATTCAGGTTATCTGCTATACAACTTGAGTAAGTCAACCTTTTCCAGGTACTCTTCCAAATATGACATTCTTTGAGTGGGAAAAGCAAGACAATTCCTGAGACTGCTCAGAAGTACAATGAAACTTCACTGCTTCAGCAAAACAGTGTAAGCAGAGGGAAGGAAAGGAAAACGGGGCTGGAGGACATGAAATGCCTTGAAGGGAAGGGATTCCATTCTTACATACTTCGTAGGTAAGGCAAGAAGATGAAGGCTCTATGGCTGTGCATGTGGGCATCCTGGCTTTTCTGTTCTGCTTATAAAGGTTGCACAGACTTCAAAAACCCCCTACTTAACTGACACTTCCTGCTGTAAAAACAAAAGTCTCCATTAATAAAAATAATGGCTTTGGGTTTGATGAAAATTCCACAAGTTAACAATACCTGGTTTTAATTAGCTGTGATCAATACTTTTTTTTTCTTATCAGAAATAGATCACATTGTGTTATAACTAAGAGGCCATCCTGGGGACACTGGGAAACATGACACACATCTGACACATCTCCGTAATTGCAACTTACTAGGAGGGTTAAAGAAATAGAGGAAAAGAGCAGGAAAAGAAGGAATAAAGAGCAAACGAGAGATGAAATAGCACTTGAATTGACTCAGGAGTAAAACCCAATCCACACAGTGCTCCAGAGTCCAAGTTAAACCACACAGGTGTAAAAGCAGTGCTATCTCCAGTAATTATCTGCCACGCTGATGGCCAGTCCTGATAGTAAGGGAAGTGAAACCAACATGGAGTGTGTAAACACTGCACTGGGCGCCTCCATTTAGTCCTTGCAACTCCGTAAAGCAGACAGATGTTCTGGACGATGTTGGTAACTTGTATAAGAACATAACTTGTACAGCAAGAAAGAAATTTGAATCCTGATCAGGTATGAAAATTCATGTTCTTTCCACTTTACCATTTTGAATTGATATCAATTGACAGTGGCTAAAATAATAATTCATAATTACTGACTGACAACATTACATACTACGTATGCCTTGCAATGCATTTGTATTATATTAATGCATATAATGATGGCAACATCCTGTAAGAATGCTGGTGTTGTAGCTGCTTCCTAGATGAAGGAAGGCACAAAGAATTTAAGTAAACTGCCAATGAGACAAACTCAAAGTCTGACCTTTTACCCTAGTCTAGTGCTCTTTTCACCTCATTGGGATTCTGAATCATCAGTAACTCTCCCTGTTCAATAGTACTATTTAGGAAGTCAGACTGCTAACACAAAAATGGAGATACTTTCTCATTAAAGATGCTTTCTTTAAAATATATGCCCTCCATCCTTCTGGAAAAAAACTGGAGTCATTGAGTAAATAAATCTGAAGGTTTCTGGTTCCCAGTCAGGTGGGAGGGCAACACTTCCTGAGAGTCAACAGATCTGGATTCTGCTCCATTACTCCAGTCATTAGCTACTTGCACTTAGCCAATTCTTTCCCACTTCCTGTAATCTTCATTTTATTAGTATCTAAAATAAGAGGTTTCATTACTTAACACTAATTTGGTTATAAAATGCTATTCCTACACCCAAGACTTCATTATATTTTTCTATCAAAACTTCCCAGGCCCTGCTGATGTGGCTCAGTGGTTGAGCGTCGACCTATAATCCAGGAGGTCATGGTTCGGTTCCTGTTAAGGGCACATGCCCGGATTCTGGGCTCAGTAGGGGGCATGCAGAAGGCAGTTAGTTGATCAGTGATTCTCTCTCATCATTGATGTTTCTATCTCTCTCTCCCTCCCTCTTCCTCTCTGAAATCAATAAAAATATATTGAAAAAAAACTTCCTAGAATGCAGCTCTGCTCATGAAAGTTGCATCAGGACTTAAGCACAGTATTATCTAACCAATATAAATAAAGAACCCCAACACTCAATATGAATGCAGAAGTACACACAAGGCCAAACAGACTCATTAAGGGGCTCTGAAAATACACCAGTAGTTCAGTATGCAGTACAGATGGAAGCTGTGAATTATTTTTGAAATATGATAGTTATTACAAGTATTCAGGAATATACTTCAAAAAATAAACAAATATAATTATGCACAGTCATCCAAAGAAGTAGTGGGGAAGAAAAATAAACAAACAAAAAAAATCTTTGAAATGTGGAGTGAGGTTCCTACCTGGGACACAAAATAAAGAACCACTGTAGCCAAGAGTGCTTTTGTGAAATAAAAGGGAAAAAAATCATTATTCATGGGAGATTCTGGTAACAATTTATTTTTTTAAGTTATTAGACTCACTAAATATTGTGTGGGTCACAGAATGGGTATACCTGGGGATATCCATGGAAATGATTTTCAGACTTCATTTTTCCAAAGAGTAATTCTAAAACTAATGAGCAAACCCAAGACTGTACATTTCTAGGCAATGAGCCAACACACTAAGTCCTTCTCTATTAAGAGAGAGGACTTGGAATTTTATGTTGCATTATTATTATCACTACTGAAACTACAGTTAGAAGAATGAGGTATATACGACCCATTCCAGAGTACATATGACATTAGAAGCATCAGGTAGTAAATCCTGGTCCTTAAAACTGACAAACTGAGGCACTTCAAGTAATTAAAGCAATTACTTTAATATTTTTTTCTTGCCTCATGCATTTCTTCTTTTATTATTATTTATTTTTAGAGAGAGTGGAAGGAAGAGGGAGAGAGAGAAAGAATCATCAATGTGAGAGCTGAACATTGATTGGCTGCCTCCCACACATCCCCGACTGGGGATCGAGCCCCCAACCCGGGTATGTGTCCTGACCTGGAATTGAACTAGCAACCTTTCAGTTCACAGGACAATGCCCAACAATTGAGCCACAGTGGCCAGAGCTTGGATCATACATTTCTATGAAAGAATATCATACTATGGCCAATGCCCATCTGTCCAATAGTATCACTTTGGAAACTATGAAATGGATCCCTCAATTATGTTTGCCTCACATACTCCCAACTTTGTATTTCTTTCATTGAAAAGGGGTAAGAAATTAAAAATGGTATTAGGTCACTTAAATAGCATTGTCCAACTGGAGCAAGTAAGGAGGGACCACTTGTTGAATTCTTTCTAATATTAAAAGTAAAGATGAAACTTCTGCATAAGACTCTAAGATTGTTGATTAGAAAAACATTTTCCATATCTTTAACAATTTTATAGCATTCTGGCAGTGAGAAGAGGCTCAAGAGAGAGTGATTGTGATAAATTTCCTACTTATGGGCTTACTCTTCATAGTGGTGTTGTTAAACTCAATAGACTGTAAAGAAGTCTTCATTATAGCAAAGTGAGATGAGACTGTGGTCTCTCTACCACCTAATACTCAAACAAACTTTAATAAGCATCTACAATACACCAGGTATTGCGAAAAGAAAATTAAGGACAAGAACTGTATGATTTTATTCATATGTGAAAAATAAAACAAGAACAACAAATGAACAAACAAAACAAACATACACAAATCCAAAACCAATAGACACAGACAACAGAATGGTGGTTACTGGTGGGGAAAGAGTGAGGGGAGGACAGAGGGTAAAGGGGAAAGAGAAAAGGCTTTGGGTGGTAAGCACACAATGGAGTATACAAATGTCATCTTATATAGTTGCAAACCTGAAATTTGTATAATGTTATAAACCAATGTTATCCCAATAAATTTAATGAAAATTAAAAAAGAAATCCACCCTGGCTGTGTAGCTCCATTATTTGCATCATTATCCTGATTGTTGGTTGGTTGTTCAATCCCCGTTCAGGGTGCATGTAGTAGTCAATCAATGAATGCATGAGTGGATGGAATGACAACTCAATCTTCCTTCCTTCCTTCCTTCCTTCCTTCCTTCCTTCCTTCCTTCCTTCCTTCTTTCCTTCTCTCCTTCTCTCAATAAATCAATAAATTAAAAAATTAAGAAAAAAGAAACCATCCACACTTTGAGAATTTCTAGCTGAAAAGAGATAGTTGTGAATTATTTTTCATTTTCAACACAGCTGAGCTATGTGGGTCTTAGGTCTTACATTATTATTATTATTACTACTACTACTACTACTACTACTACTAGAGGCCCAATGCACAAAATTCGTGCAAGAGTAGGCCTTCTCAGCCCCGGCTTCCTCCGGACAGTCGTTCCGCTGTTCGGCCATTTGGTCGATTTGCATATTATGCTTTTATTATTATAGATTGTTATTATTCAGACATAACTTTTTCATTGACAACTGAAGAAAACCAAGGACAGTCAATTTGTGCAGCAAAGACATCCCAGGTTGTCTGCGTTGCCTTCCTTATCCAGTAATGAGACACTCCAGGCCCAAACACTCATAACTAACCTCCCTGAATATAATCTCATGAGTAAGCAAGGAACAGTTGGCTTCCTACCTTAATATTTGAACAAATGACCAATGACGTGTGCCTAGGCCACAACCACCTTCTCTTTGCCACTTTGAGCTTTCCCAGGGATTAGTCACTTGATAAATCTGCCATTGAATGGGTTTTAAATTATAGGCTAATCGACAGGGAAAACAAACAAAAGGGTTTATGTGTTTTTCATTAAGATCTGGGCTCTGGCCTAAGATGCCTCCTTAGAGGAACCTAGGAGGAGAAATGTCTTAAATATCCCAAAATTGCTCATCCCAGCCAAAAGGAGCCCTCATTATACAAGACATAAGGTGAAATGCCAAAAACAAAGGGCTCACAAAATTGAGTATAGTCTTCATTCTCTAAGTAACAGACCCAAGGAGAAATATTTTCTACTATAATTGGAGAGGCTGGGTTCAGTAATGGGAAAAACACTAAAATCATGGTCAGACTGCCTCAATTTAGTTCAGCATAAGACTGCTGTATGATCTTAAATTTGCTTCTTATCTCTGGCTATTTTCTTCATCTGTAAAGCAAACGGGTCAGAAAAAGATTAGGAAGCTTACAAACCAATTTTCTAGGGATCCATGGAGGTGTTTCAGTAGTTTCGCAAACACTTAGTTTTAATGTTATTTTAAAAGTATATTTAACCTGTAGTCCCAAAGTGTCTAAAGAAGTACCTATGTCATAAAGAGACACAAATGTCCAAATTCCCTAAGATAAAAGTTGAACCTTTCTCCCCAAGGCTATAGCATTTTCACTTCTGTGGCCCTACTTCCAGAGCTCTCTCTCTCTAGGTCAGGAAAAAGGGGGTTAGTGGTAATTACCTAAGATGTATGGGTAATTCAATGTCATTCAGTGTCATTCTCACATTGCCAGGGAGTGAGTGACTACTGAAAGTTCATAGTGTTAGGCAGGATGTTACGTTGCCTTTAACACTGTGATGTCTCATTTCTTCCTCTTTCTCATGGTCTATTTTCTATCACATTGTTTATTATTGATCTGATTTTATCAAAGTAGTTGATCAATAAGCCCTTTCAAGAATACAAGGTCCTAATTTTCTGCTCTGTAAAGAAAAGAGACCTCACGTCTTCTATTCCCAGGCCAACTTGAAGAGTTACTAATATTTTTCCTAAGCCAGTTTTTTTTTTTAAGTATTCAGTTAAAAGTACACCTTGGATTGATAATTTTTTTTCCCTTAGAGATACCACCTATAAAAACAGTCTGTTCCACAGTGCAATTAGAACAGTTTCTTTCTCTACTTACAGGGTCTCCAAAACAACAAGGTCTATCATCCCACCAGTAGGATAAGCTGCAAGTTCTCTGTAGTCTGTAAAGTGAGGATGACATTACCTGTCCTGCTTCCTAATCTATATTTCATGGGAAGTGAAAGGAACTCAGAATAACATAGTCAGGACAAATTAAGAAATACTCTGACTGAAAAACACTCAGAGTTTATATAATATTGGGTACAATTAACAGGAACTAGTTGAGTTTATAGTGCATTGTCAGTTGGAAGCTACTAGCGCAACCCATATGTTTCCTATGTGTAGGTTTATATGTATTTTTAAAATGGGTGAAAACAATGTGGTTTAAACAAAAATTAACATTTCTTCTAAATAAACTGCATTAAATAGGATCCATATGCCTGAGAATGCACATTAAAATAGACTAGCATTATATCCTAAAACAAAAGCTACGGTACCTCGTATGTACAAGGTACATTGATGTTTATGTCGAGATTCTTCTCATGCAATTTTTACACATTCATTAATAGGTACCTCTCTTGCCTTTTTACACCTACCTAAAAAGTGCTCAAGTCCTTTCTTTTCACATCTACCCACTCCTCACAAAAAAGCAGAACACTTGCCTAATTCTGCCACCCTCACCCCAAGATAAAATCTCCCATTATGTTCACTTACAAATGTTACTCTCAAAGATTTTCAATTACCTACCGTCTTTGCATCTTTTTGTAAAATAAAAAAATTAAATTTCAGTTTACATTCAATATTATTTTGTATTTGTTTCAGTTGTACAGTGGCTAGCCAATCATATACTGTCTTTGCATCTTTACCATACCCTATGTGTAATTTTTCAAACACCTAATTTAGATTGCCACCATTATACTGAAAAAATGCTGATGAAAATCACTAATAACTTCCCGAGTTACCCAATTTGATGGGACTCTGCAGCTGAACTTGAAGGTGGCTTCTCTTGCTTTCTCTGGTCCTCCTCCTACCTTGGTGGTTATTCTGCCTACTACTGTGCTAGCTTCTCTTCCTCCTTCCACCTTCTAAACAGATCAGTTTTATAAGGACTCTCGATTTTGTCTCCTTCGCTCACTGAGCATTCCTGGAACCATGAGTAGTGTCTGGTGTGTAGCAGGCACTCAGATAGTAATGCCCCTAGCCAACCTGTAGAAGTCACTAAAGCTATTGTGCCTCTGACTATTGCCTTCATAGCAAAAGGAAGAGAATGGGGCAGAAATTCTGAATAGTACCCATGTAAGCCCTGTTACATGTATGATTAAAAAGCCTTTAATCTATATGATGACTGCTATTAGCCCTCAGTGAGGTCCTAGCTGATAAGTGTGTAGCTGTTGGAGACCACGTTCTTTCCAACAAGTCTCATGCAATTCCAGCACGCATAAGCCCAAAGATGCAGGCCCAGCTCCATTCAGACCTGGTAAGTTTGTTTCACTCAGTGGACCTCCAGGCCTGATTACTTTACAATATGCTCAGGGCTTAAATGAGAGATGACAAATGGACGGACCCCAAATTAGTCAAAATAAACCTTCTACTCCAAAGACATTCATAATGCCATCATTGTGAATACACAATCTTTTATTGGTAAGAATTTTTATAGTTCCCAATACATTTCCATTTCGAAATAATTGAGGAACCCACAGACATGTTTTATTCCATGTGCTTCCAAGTGTTATGAGTTAGTTTCCAATTTTCTTTTGCTGGGACAGACACCAAAATGATTAGAACAGGGGTCATATAAATGCCTGGATCAACAAAAAGAACCTTCAAACTGCACCCACGATAATGTGGGTGACAGGTTTATTCTTCACCATGGCTTGGCTCTTTTCGAGTTTCTGTATGTAAGCAATAAAGCTTATCAAACATCTCTGGTTATACACCCATCTAAGAAGAGGCACAGATATTTCCAGAGCTGTGCTTGCTTCATTTGGAATATTTGCAATTGAGGATGCATGTGGTCTGACAGCACACAAGTGATAAAGTCCATCCACAGCACCGAAGCTCATTTTCTTGAAAACAGAGGGAAACAGAATAATGTTCTTTTTGAGCATCAAGAGAATTCTGAAACTTCCTGACTACAGGGCATCAATACCCATGTTTTTTAGAAACAATTTTGACAAAGTATCATGCTGATTTATTTGAGCTCACAAAGATCTGAAGTAATATTTAAAAACAGATCTCTTTCTTTGTGTAAACATAGATTAAGAAAAATGTAAATCCCCCATCTAGGTTTATTTTTTTTTAAATGAGGATTTTAATTATACATTTATAAATCTGGGGTGCTCAATGCCTTAAACAGTTAAGAAAATAAATGGAATTTGGCAGAACATTTGTTCTGATTACTAGATGTTTAATGATACTTGGAACATAGAGATGCATGTGAAATTACACTCAAGTATGATGCACACAGAAGAACTTGGAAAGGGCCAGATCTCATTTTGACTTAATTCTTTTCTCCTGGAATACAGACAAACCACATTCTTGTTTTCCTCCCCCACTCCACCTCCCCTTGGGTTAAACTAGTGTATTACTTTTGATTGATATTCATCACCATAATTTGGGTTTTTTTGAAAGGATAATTGTTATAAGAATTACATTTTTTTTTACTTCTTCCAGTAATTGAAAGATATGAATTTAAATCAGTATTCTTCTTTCCTAACTGACCAAACAGAGAGCATAATTCATGAAATAGTTTCAAAATCAATGTTTAACTAGTCTATGCAAAGTTTAAATTTAGTTTGACAGAGGGTTATGGCTGGCTGTAATTTTTTTTTCTCCCCCGCAATATTTCCATTTTAAATATTACGGCTACACATATTAATAATGTGAAAAGACAGGGGCACTATTACCTGAAAACTCATATATCATTTCTTCAGAAGGCATTCAAAAGTTATTAACTAAATATACAGGTTAATGAAACGCAGGGCCAGCTATAAAACATCAATATCACTACATAACTGCTGTAGCATTTCATATCATCAGTGCGCTGCTTTCTCATGTTCTGGGCCGGTCAGCTACAAGAGCTCATAGATGCCAGGTCGTGCCATGCACCCTTCATGAAAAAATGAACTGACTCAAGTTCCCACGCCAGTCGTCTATTCTCAATAATTATAAACTACTTACACTCTAAATATTTAGATGACTAGGAATCTCGGTGTTGGACCATCACCTTTCCCACACTGCCCAGAGCAGAAGGCGCTCCGATCGCATGCCCTTGAATACAGTATTAATACACATATGAAACAGATTAGAATGGCTGAGGTGTCTGAAAGAAAGGAATTTTGATTTTTATAAAGATTGGCATGAAGATCATTTTTCTTGGTCCAGATTTACTTTGTTAAACATACCCCAACCTCAACTGTCGTTGCCAAATATAAAAGCAAATGCCAATTTTCTTCCAAGTCACTTTCTTTTTTATATTTTTCTTTCATGTGTTTTCAGATTTTCATATCAACATAGCACAGGTAAGAATAAAAGTGTACAGTTCAGTCCAAACATGATGTACCGGAGGGGAAAACATTGATCAGCCCAGCACTACACATTGGGGCTCATGAAGAAGAAAACATTTGTCTTTTTGTTTCTGGGTTTGATTGGTTTTAAGGCTGATTTGAGGGGACAGGGGGTGCTATGCAAAATCCCCTCACAACATTCATAACTTCTCAGTAACAGTCCTTTGTTAAAGGTGGTGCTTGGTTGCAGGTTTGGGGCGGGGGATGTAAAATTCCTCCAAGAGGTATTTCTGACCGCTGGCAGCCTCTCTGTCTCTCCACTTAGAAATGTGTGTGTGTGTGTGTGTGTGTGTGTGTGTGTGTGTGTGTATTCAGTTTGCTAATGAGCAGGGAGTGAGTGAAGCTGTGGGAATCCAATGGTGGAGTCTAAGTCACAGTAGAACAGTCGGTCTGGACACTGATCCGTATCTCACAAATCTAGAAAATCTTGTCTGAGAATTATGACATAATCTCTCAAACTCCTATTTATAAACCCGGGACGCCATTTTTAATCTTGCAGAGATAAAGAGTGAGGAAAGAAGGGAAAAAAAAGTATTAGACAACCGTCTGACCTTAAAAAGCAACAAAGTTGGAAACGAATTAAACGTTTGGAAGAGGTAGCCCTATTTTCCTCCAATTGATCCGTGTTTAATTTTGTTCGTGTGGCTGAAGACTGTGGTTTTAAACATGTCATTTGAAACCTCAGATAGCATGTACTCAGGACTGCCCGCCATTAAGGGCTGCATGGCAGCTTCTCTGCCCATCACTTAATTGCTGGTAACACTTTCTCTGCTTTTGGTAGAACCATCTCCATATGGCTTAAGTGATGAAACACTGGATTGAGATAAATCCTGATTTCCAGTTATTCCAGTTATAGTACTTCTATCAGATTCTTGGGTTCTATTACTGCTAATGAGTAGTAACCAGAGGTGAACCTCAATGGGTGGTCGACTTCCTCGACTATCAGGACCCCTGTCCTGTGGGAGGCATGCTGCTTCCCTCAAGGGCACTGAGGAAGAGAGGTTTGAGAACCATTACGCTCCACTGTAAGATCAGCTTTTCAGCCTTCAATTCCCCACCTATAGAACGCAAGGGTTAACAAGTTACTACAAATTCAAATGAGTCCATGTTGCTTTAACCTAAACCAATACAAATGATCCCTCATCAGAAGCTGTCTAAACAGGCAACATGTGATAAATGTGCATCTAAAACAATGAGAAACAATAAACACCATTCTCCCCGAAGAAAAACATAAACTGTAAAAAAGATGTCTTTTAAAAACCTTCTGGGAACATAGTTTTCTTTGTATCGTTCTCTGTCTGTACTGAAGAATACTGCCTGTAAAATCACTTTGGTTTAAACCCAGTTTCCATTACAGAGGAATAAAAAGGGAAACCAACCAGTGGTTGATTTATGCATTAGTGCGTGCGTTACTATGATGGTAGACTCAACTGTGTGCTATTTACTGAAGGTTTATGTCCCTCTTCTGCTCAGCACTTGGGGGGGGGGCAACATCGTTGCTTTCATGATTATGAGAGTCTGCTATGTGCCTGGGTCAGGTATGAAACCATGAGGTTTCAGAAGAGGAAGCCCTGGGCAATCAGAGATGGTTTCATGTATGAGGATGAACCCTTGCCAGGCCACAAAGGATTGGCAAAAGGTGAGCAGATTGTGAGCAATCCAAGTGGGAGAAAAAGGCAGAGTGATGGGAAAGCATAGGCAACCAGTGGAAGAGAAAACTAAAGTCATACATTTGAATCGGATTTTAAAAGGTTTTTAAATGGCGTGCGAAAGACTTTGAACTTCACCTGATAGGCAATAGTGAGCCACCAAAGGTGTTTAAGAGAGGAACAACGATCTCTAAGCAATTTATAACATGGCTGGGACATAGGCAAACTATGAGAAGGGCTACATTAGGATGAAAGCACAGGGTGCCGAGGAACACGTGTATGAAGGGACCAGGGTGCTAAAATTAGCATAATTTGGCAATCAACGGGATGCAGAAGGTGAGGGGCTAGGAGCTGCCAAAGAAGCACCTGAGATTTTTGGCCTGGACTTTTACTTTTAAGGGAAAAGCGGAACATTAAATGTATAGGGCAGCTAAGAAAAGAGACAGTTTGTGTTGTGTTTATAGTGGGGGGGGAGGGGATAAGTCATAAGCAGACAAGTCCTTTCAACCCTGGGTATTATAAGAATTTTTGATAATCTGACTTTGGAAATTTTAAATTTGTGGTACTGAAAACATTTCCCAGTGTAGGTTTTCTAGAAAAAAACTACAATTTCCTTGGAGCTGGAACTCAGGAAAACTTGAATCCAAGTAATTAGGTCTGAAAAGCCTTTACGCAGCTATAAATGAAACCTCCAAGAGACAATGTATAGAAAGTCAGGTAACTATAGCCCACCTTTTGGAGAGTCACGGTTGAGGGTGCTGCAGATTTAGAACCGAGTGACAGCACGTAAGATGTAGAGACACTCAGAGGAGGAAGCACAGGAGAAGTCAGTGTCTCAGATGTCCAGGGAGGAGATTTCAACACTGATACTCTAGAACAGTGGTTCTCAACCTTCCTAATGCTGTGACCCTTTAATACAGTTCCTCATGTTGTGGTGACCCCCAACCATAAAATTATTTTTGTTGCTACTTCATAGCTGTAATTTTGCTACTGTTATGAATCGTAATGTAAATATCTGATTGCAGGATGTATTTTCATTGTTACAAATTGAACATAATTAAAGCATAGTGATTAATCACAAAAACAATATGTAATTATAAATGTGTTTTCTGATGGTCTTAGGCGACCCCTGTGAAAGGGTAGTTTGACCCCCAAAGGGGTCACGACCCACAGGTTGAGAACCGCTGCTCCAGAATCAATGAAGAGTGGTGGGGACCAAAAGAGTTCGTAATTACTGCATCTGTGGTCTCAGCTGTTTCAGAACAGCGATAACAGACAGCAAGTGGTGTGAGAATCCTCTGCATGGAACTAAGGTTTGAGAACTTTGCCAGTGAGAGGAGAGACGGAAGCTCTAAGAAGCAGAGTGGTCAAGCGAAGGGATTTCAAAGTAAAGGATGGCTGAATTTATCATTAGAAATGGGGTAAGGCACCTGCCAAAAAGAGAGCAAGGGATGAGAAAACGTGCAGAAGGGGTGATAGGGGATGGCATCAAGGAGCTCTAGTGGACAAATATTCACTGTTTGCGTTTCTTTTTCTATGCAGAGGGGCCGAAGTTAAAAACGAGGCAAAGAGTCCTGGCCGGTTTGACTCAGTGGGTAGAGCATTGGCCTGTGGATTGAAGGGTCCTGGGTTCAATTCCAGTGAAGGGCATGTACCTCAGTTGCAGACTCCTGGCCCTAGTCAGGGGCATGCAGGAGGCAACCAATCGATGTGTTTCTCTCACATCGGTGTTGCTCTCTGTCTCTCCCTCTCCCTTCCACTCTCTCTAAATATCAATGGAAAAAAATATCCTCAGGAGAGGATTAAAAAAAACGGGGCGGGGTGGGGGGGGAGGCAAAGAAATGAAGGTGTCAAGAGCCTATAAACAAAAGCACTGATTTTTAAACTTTTGCCTTCTTATCTTAAAAGAAATGCTCCCTTTTTCACCCAGAGTTAATTTAGCCTCCGGGGTCCCTGATCTCACCCTCCTCCACCTTCTCAAGGACATTTTCTTATCAATCTGTTCCTGACTGGGTAGCTCTCCCCTTCACCTACACAGGTCTCCTGTGGACAGTGCAAGGCTGGCTCCGCTGGTTCCAGGCCTAATCGACACCTAGTGCACATCTGTTCTTACTGCTGGATGGTAACTTCACAAATATTTCTCTACATAATCTGGACCATGTACTCTGTTGGTGAAGGTAAGATCCCCATGTTGTGGACCTTCTGAAACCACAATCACACCAAGTGTCAGGGCAATGACTCAAGACTGGGTCTGACGCTGAAGCCTCGTGCTGCTTTCTCATGCGCAGGGCTCTCTCTAGACACTTGTCAAGAGGCCGCGGTAGACTCTGTTTCTGTCTAAACATTACAAAGTACTGGCTTGCTGTCAGAGACCAAACGCTAAATGGCTGCAATCGCTTGATAGATTGTGTGAAAATTTTATGGTCCTTCCGTCAGACACCATAATTTATTATCACATAATACACAGTCAGAAGAACCAAAAGAAACCATCCCACAAGGGCAAACAATGTGGAGGCAGTGGCCCTTTGACACTCTGAGGCCACAGGCATTATATGGATCCAATAAGAAAGCCGCCTCCAAGAGCGAGAGAACCACCTCTTGATCTTGCAAAATGTTTTTGGACACCTAAAGGCTCTTTTATTGCTGGGGCTGATTAAAATGAAAAGCTTAAACGACTAAAATGTTCTTTTTGATGAGTTTTTGCCATGAACTATGGACCCTGTAGTCCAGTGGGATTCGAGCCCTTTGATCCTAGGCACTCACATAAATTCAGAGTCATAAAACAACATTGGATTTGATTTTACTAGTGTGGCTGATGTGCCAGATTTGTAATGCAATCTTGTTTTCTCCCCTCCTCGTTTCTGGGCCCGTCCACCATTGTTTTATAGCAAAAGGAAAGGAGTTTCCATTTGCTTTTGGCAATCAAGCTTCAAGATTGAGCCACTACTCTGCAAAGTGGGAATTTCATACAAAAATAATGATACTCTATTACAGTCATCACCATTAGAATCCATGTTATTTTATGTGCTGAAAATAAAATACCAAAAAGAAAAAACCCTTTTGTGCATAAAAAGAATTATAATTTCATTATTTAAGAGGGTTAGAAGATCATGTGGTTGGAAACTATAAGTTTTAAGTAGGAAAAAATATGATCAGGGGTAACATTCATAAATTTATAGCAGGACTAGCTGAAAATAAAATTTAAATAATAAAAGACCCCCAGGTTATTTAATATGTTAGTTTTCAAATTTCACTTATCTAAAAAAACTGGTACCTGAGAGGGAAGTAAAGGAAGTAGTCAGAGACATTTGTTTAGTGAAAATATATGAAAGGAATGTAACTGAGATATTTAATTCACTTCCTTTTCTAATCTTCTAATTGTTTTCCTGTGTCTGTATCCATACATTATAATAGTCCTATAACTTCTAACTCTGGAAGTGAAAGTGTTACTATAAAAGATCTATGAGGGAACTAAAATGCAGATAAATTTACAAAAACCTGTATTACAGAAACCAAACTGATCAGTAATAGGTCACAATTATGTATTTTTTCATGGAGTAAAACATCAGTTTGAGCTCATTTCGAAAAAGCAATGATATATTCAGCCTGTTCATTAGATCAGGGAATGCTAATTTAAGTCGTATAAATAATTTTTAGCAATTTTATTTTTCATAGATTACCTGAATACTGGAAATGGCTCACCAAAATTATTTTGTGAGTGACATGGGGCACAAGAGTCATGAGAGGGCTCAACAATTCTAATTTGAAAAGAAATATGGTTAAATATACCAATGTCATTATCCCATGGGCAATGCCTGATGAATTTTCAGCTGCAGTCTCTCAATCCATGCATGAGGCCCCATGAACATCTCAGAGAATGGCCCATCCAGAGAAAAAAATTCCAGCACACATTCACCTCCTTGCCTTTGTGTGTGACTATATTAGAGTAAGCCATATGAAATTTCTATTTTATCAGTTAAAATAGGTCAAGTATCAGAAATTTCAAATGGATAAACTCCATAAAAAATTGAAAAAAAACAAATTAATTTGTTCTTCCAATTAATACTTTAAATTGTTATTATATCTATGTATTTGCAGCAGATATAGGTCAGGGGGATCTTTTGAAAACCCAAATCTATTTATGTACATGGTCCTTTGCTGAGAATTATCAGATTCTCATTGTTCTGAGGATGAAATTGGGAAGCCTTCAAAAGACCAACAAAACCCTCTAGAATCTAGCCTCTGGCCCTCCTCCACTTCAATGTTTTTCAAGCTACAGACCATGAACCATCAGTCGGATAGCAAACCACCTTATGCTTTATCACAGCATTTTTTTTTAAAAGAGAATTGAACATACCAGGAGATCAGATTAAACAAATTCTGTTTAATAAAATCATTATTTCTCATATAGACACACATACACATGTAATCTGGGTTTCAATATGAAGTGCGTTTTTTATTCTGAGATGCAGCCTAACAAGTCTGAAGTATGCTAATCCAGAGCTTCACCCCAGCCTTTCTCCTACTTGTCACTTACTGCTCCACTCACACTATCTCTCTGCAGTCCTTCAAACTAGCCACACCCCTATTACCCTTTGGAACTCAGCTTAAATGCCACTTCCTAAAAATTATCCTTCCCTGACCTTCCAAATCTACATTATACCCCATCATAGCATCTCGTTCTATATATTTCTCCAAAGCACTCATCCTATCTAATAAAGAGGGAATATGCTAATTAACTGCCACACCCTCAAATATGGTGGCACCCACAGCCACAAGATGGTGGCGCTCAGTCCCCTCAGCCCTGCTGGGGCGGCAAGCCCCCGGCACGGCCAGGCCCGCCCCCAGGCGGTCCCCGGACAACTCCGGCGTGCATCCCCCAGTCCCCTCAGCCCCCTAGCTGCCTAGGCCCGGCCCAAGGGGCAGGCAAGCCTCGAATGTTTGCTGCCCAGGGCCACCTGAGGTTCAGGAAACCGGGCCCGGCCAAGGTTTGCCCTGCTGGAAGTGCAACAGAAAAGGTGTGATGGGGGGCGTCACCTTCCCCTGACCGCTGGGTTGCCTCCCACCCCTGAGG
>NW_005871086.1:3617781-3664683 GCF_000147115.1 Myotis lucifugus | reverse complement strand
TAGTGAATCAATGAATGATAGAGAGACCTGTAATTTCCTTTTGATGACTTAATTCTTAGATGAAATACAGATAACCAATTTCATTAGACACTGTTTTTAGGTGGCTCTTTGTCTTTTATCATATAGAGTGTGTGTGTGTGTGTGCGCGCGCGCACGCGCGCGCGCATATGTGTGTATGCATAAACACATCACATATTGTTTCTGTAAGTACCTTAAGCATTATGCCTATGAGTACAAACCTATATGCACATATCTGTGAATGCTGTTCTGTAAAATAAGCTAAGGGAAATTTTATTTTTCATGTGTTTTGAGCAAAGCTCTGAACTGGAATGCTGTTTCAATCATCAAAAAAAAATCTACTTCAGTTTTAAGAGAAAAGGGGTCAAGCTGACCTCCAGTGGTGAGACTGGGAAATGGCTTCTAAAATAATTGTAAAATACCCAGATTACCTATCACACAAAGGGACACATACATGCAATATACCTGTTGCAATTAATACTTTCAATTATATGTGTTATATATGTTTGAAACAGGCAGGGGTTATACCATACAGAGTATTAAAACAAAATAAGCATACACCGTTTTTACAGAGATACCTACAGCAGTTTCCAGAGACAGTAAAAGAAACTGCCACTCATTTATGGCAATCAGTAAAATCTGAGACTTCACAAATCTTAGTTGAGATATAAGATCTGAAATTCACAAAACACATTAAAAACAGATAAATTCTAGATGCTAATAGTCACATTAGCATATGTCCTTATATTACCTAATATTAAAAACTTAGTTTAAGCTGCCTTAGTTTAAGTTGTCATTTAGTTATTGTTTCTCAGTCTTTTGGCTAAGATCATGTGCATGTAGTTATTTAGCTTTCATAGTACAAGTTCTATTCTCCTAATTAAACAGTAACCTCTGATTCCAAAATCCAGGGTATGTGCTAAATATGGTGTCTGGCATATAGTAATAGGCAATAAGTGGTAGCTGCTATTGCTATCATCATTATTAAGTGATGTTTTATTCTCCAGCACATCTCTTATATTTGACAGATGCTCAACTAGTATTTAATTACATAAAAGATAAACAATAAAAAGCACAGTTAGTATATAAAACTAGAGGCCCAGTGCATGAATTCATGCACCAGTGGGGTCCCTCGGCCTGGCCTGCGGGATTGGGCCGAAACCAGCTCTCCGACATCTCCTGAGGAGTCCTGGATTGCAAGAGGGTTCAGGCCAGGCCGAAGGACCCCACCGGTGCACGATTGGGGCCAGGGAGGGACACGAAGGTTGGCCAGCTGGGGAGGGACTGCGGGAGGGCTCCTGGGTGTGTCCGGCCCATCTCACTCAGTCCCAATTGGCCAGACCCCAGCAGCAAGCTAACCTACCAGTCAGAGCATCTGCCCCCTGGCGGTCAGTGCATGTCATAGCGAGTGGTTGAGCGACCTTAGTATATTACACTTTGATTGGTTGAATGGCTGACCGGTCGACCGGACACTTAGCATATTAGGCTTTTATTATATAGGATTATACTTTAGAAAGTTAATCTTCATAGCAAAAACAATTTTGAAATGCAAATGCAACATCTTCCTCAGGGCCCCCCAAATCTGTGCTATAACTATTGGGGTGTTTTTACATATTCAGATATTTTCTTCATAAAATCATGGCAGCAATAATAAAAATGAAATCACACTGTTATAACAAAAATATTAAAAGCAATGCTCTTTGAAACATTAAATGTACATTAATCACAGAATGTTTTCTTTTATATAGGTACATGGTTTATATTGGGAGAACTTCGCCACCATAAAATACTCAACAGCCACTGACTTAAAGTAAATGAAACATGCTGCTCCTCAGAACAAATGCAATAGTTACCACTTATTGGACATCTACCACTTGCCATTGTACTTCCGGTCCCATTCTTAACGATCACAACACCTGTAATCAGTGTCCTATCCACCAAGTTAAGATATCATCACAACCACTTTTCAGAGGAGAAACTGAAGCTCAGAAAGGTTTAAATAATTAGTTCAAGACCACACATCCAGCAGATAGTGGAGACAGAATTCAAACTCAAGGAAGGTTTCATATCTGTGTTTCTACTCAGCTGATCTGCCTAGAGTTATGCTGCATTTCTTTCAATGAATGACTAGATGACTTCAATATATAGGTTTATTCTTTAACATATTCTTCTCCTAAAGTCCATAACTTTTAAGGACCAATATTCTACCCAAGGACAGTTACAAGAAAGGTCATGTCATGAATACTCTCTAGGCAAGGACCTTCGAGGTGTAGAAACTTCCATAGGCAGTTCAGTGCAGAAGTCAAAAGTGCCACCTCATAGGGTTGGAATAGTAACTCATTTAATCCTCATTTAATCCCAGCACATAGTAGGTGATCAATAAATACCACTAGGACTCAGAGCAAGCTAGGACACAGAGTTGCTGTGAAACGGTCAAAACATACACATGCGTACCTGTGTGTACACACAAAAACTCAATAAATTCACACTACCGATTACAAAACTCATGAGGTTGGACTTATTAGAAGAGGCAACAGGTGCCATTTAATCATGCATGGGCACACCCTACAAATAAGTGACAGCAGAGGGGACAACCACATATCCCTGTGCTTAAGGAATCAATAATACTGGGAGCTCTGTTGGAGAAAATAAGATTTTAAAAAAGCTAAGAAACCCCATGTTTAAATTGAAGAAATCAATGAAGAAAGGAACTGGTAAGACAGAAGTTTTGCCCCAGTATTTTCTTACTTAATTTATGGTCTCAGAAATTGATTTCTCTGAGACTCAGGTTTCAAATCTCTAAGATGAACACAGACAAATATCAAAATTATGGTGACAAATACTAACGGCTCTTCCTCAAACTGGGCTCAGGACCAGTTGTAAGAAATGAAGGTGAAAAGCAATATTCTATCTGCTCTTTTCTACTGTGCTTATGTAGGAGGAAGGGAAGAAGAGCTTGTCATTTCTGAAACCAATGAAATAAGAAGACTCTGTTGATATTTTCCCTTTCCCAGCACCACACAAATGTCCCCATTGTAGGTTTTTGTTGGTGTTGTTTGTTTTTTTTATCATACAAGGAGCTTGTATAGGGTAAGAATAGGGGATGATCTATAACTGTGATGGCGAACCTTTTGAGCTCGGCGTGTCAGCATTTTGAAAAACCCTAACTTAACTCTGGTGCCGTGTCACATATAGAATTTTTTTTTATATTTGCAACAATAGTAAAACAAAGACTTATATTTTTGATATTTATTTTATATATTTAAATGCCATTTTACAAAGAAAAATCAACTAAAAAAATGAGTTCGCGTGTCACCTCTGACACGCGTGTCATAGGTTCACCATCACTGATCTATAAACATCCTTGCCACAGAAAAAGAGGAAGCTGGTAAGTAAAAAATTAGAAAAACCATTATACTGGAGAAAATGAATCAAACCAGTTGACAAGGTGACAGTGGAAATGGAGCAGGTTTAGAACTAGACAGACCTGGTGAGTAAATCTTGCCATCACTCTGACCAGCTGTGAAAACTCAGGATAGCACTTCACATCTCTGAGCCTCTCCATGGATTAGAAATTGTGTCCATGAAGCACCGAGCACTGTGCCTGGCTGTGTTGGTCCTCGTGCTCCACATACAACTATGTTTATAATCATCTCCAATCAAGTCAGAAGGCAAAGGACACTCAGCATTTAAACTCTAAAAATCAAATCCTTTCTTCCCACCCCTTCCTAATAATGTCCTGTAACACAGACCACACCCAATTTTTTAAACTAAGAGCTCATTTTTCATGCACCCTTTCAACACTGTTGCCCTCACTCTCCCATCAACAGCCCTTCCAAGAAAGGACAGTAGAATGGAAGGAAAAAAGGAAAGGAAAAGAAATGCAGAAGTACACAAAAGTCTAAAAGCCCAGGAGACTTTTGCTTGGTACTCATGACACCATGGAAAAAGTAGATGAGGACATTTTTACCCAGCTTTTCTATGCTCCGAACCAGAGTCACCAACTCAGATGTCCACAAGGCCAGGCAATCAACATAAACAGGGAAGGGGGCCTGGATACTAGACAACAGGAAATGTGGGAAAGTTAGAACATACATTCTCATTATAATCCATCAAAGATGACAATTTCAATAACACTGAGCTGATAAAATAAAGTTTTTGGGAGTTGTGCTTGATGGTGTCACAAATTTAAGAGCTCTGTGGCTCTCCTAACACTACCTCAAAAATAGCCTTCTACCAAAATACTGTGAATCATGAAGGCATTTCTAACAATATCCACTCAGAATACTCAGCAACTATTCATTATATTTCAACCAGTTGCCTAGCACTGTTTCAGGTAATGTGGGACATGGGGACCTCCAAATCTTTTGGATTGAGTTGAGGCAGACACATGGAACCACTCTGCCCAGGCCACAAATAACAGAACTTTAGAAATGGAAGGAAACTTAGACCACCTAGTCCTACACTCTTAATTTATAGCTGAAGAACCTATTATTCACCCAGTGGTACAGGATTATCGAAAACTCACAGAATTACTGGGTGAGGAAAAACAAGTCTGGAGAGAAGGAAGCACCCCCACAGGCTCTAACATACCTCCCTTCCTCCTTTATGAAGAGTCAAGAAAGCAAAGGACACCACTCAGAAGGTCACCTGCTCCAAAACAGCCTGTCACATAAAGTAAAAAAAAACTATTGAAAAAAGGAAAATTAACTTGGCCCACACAAGTGGCTCATGTTTAGAGTTTAAGACTCAGCGAAGATGATTGGGGCAGGTGGTGCATGAAGGGGGCATACACAACCTGCATCAGCTTCCATGATACAAATGAGTAATGCACATATTCTTTGTTCTACAACCAACTTCCCTCCTTTAGCAAACACGGCTTGACATACTGTCTGACTCACATGGGGCAAGACAGCACCCCGAAAGCTGAAACCAAGGGCTCCTGGGCTAAGTCTGCCAGGGAATTAATTGCTTTGTGTTTTTCATGAAAATTCGACTCCAAAGATATCTACAGGCTTCGAGGTAGTCAGTGGCCTAAAAGGCATCTCAACACCAGTGAACCAGCAAGTCTACTAAACTCATAATAGTGTATTATACATCCACAATGAAACAATGGATTAAAACGTTTCTCAACATTTAATTTTCTTTCCTTCTTTTTGGCACCTCAGTAATGACTTATACTAATATCAGCACTTAGGGGAATACCATAAGGGTTTGATGAAATCATTATATTTCATCTTTGTGAGTTTTGTTTATTGTTGTATAAATTACTCCTTTTCCATTGCAGTAATCTCCAGGAATTAACAGATTTAAATGTATTGTGTTGATAACAAAGAACATAACAAATGGAAAAGGCTCAGGATTTATGTCTCTATAAATTTAAGCTGTATCAGCTCAAGTGTAGTCTGCATTCAATTTTGTTTCAACGACAGCAATGTGTAACCAGTGGAGTGGATTGAGAGAGAGAACAGTAAGGAAATCTGTAAGTTTCTCTTCATGGAGGCCAACATACCATTTGGTTCTCTTGGGGACAGCAAGGTACAGGGTAAGTTAATTTCCAGTTTGGCATGCATCCCTGGATCGTTTCGCAGAGAGAGTTACCATATGAGAAGTGTGACTGCATTGCACAATGAGCAGGGCCTGCCAGAGGCCATCGCTCAGCAAACTTTCCCTCAGTTTAGGGCTATGGTCATGATGAATGGGGTACAAGAAAAAGGGTCCTCTAAAGGAAATGTCACTGTTGGCTAGTCCTTTGTCTTCTATCCCACAACCCAAAGAACATTAGTTAAAAACAGATAAAAACAATCTGTCATTTCCATGGCACCTATTTCCAAACTGCTTAAAGTACTGGTCAAAACCCAATATTCTTAAATTATCCAAAGCTGCTCAAAGCCAGACAAGGGGTATGCAGGTTATTTTTCAACTTTCAAAATTGAGGAAGCAGAGAGCCAAAGAAGTCCTACCCATCCTATGCTCAAGCGTCCCTCCTGCCATAAAGAAGAATTGGGCCCTATGGGTGCTTCATTTCCCATTCTCATGGAGTCAGGCACCTGAAGAGCACTGGAAGGCTAGAGTGCTCTGGTCACACTGTGACTGAAAACCTGAATGCACTGCACTGTTACACAGAGGCAGGCAGAACCGAGAAAGCAACCCCTGGTTAGAAAGGAGAACCTCTATAAGAAACTATAAGAAAAAGTGTGGGGGATGTAATACAGGGACTTAGAGAGTCTCAGTTAAATAGCACTAATGCTAAGAGCGTAATGGGGTGTATAATAGAATTCTATTTTATTTTTTGGATGGTGAGACCAATCATAAAATTCAAAGGTGCTATTAGAGATTATAGGGCCTGGTCCTTCATTTTAGAAATTAGGAAACTGAGCCCAAGAGCACTGCCTGATGTTTATCTTGGCAAACCTAAGACCCAAGAATCTCAACCTTCTGACTCTAAATCTACTGTTCTTTCCATTAATGCTGCACTGATTATTGGAAAGAAAATGGGCTTCACAGTCAGACAGAGCTGGGTGGACACAAGTTCAGGTTTTCCTCTTACTAGTCTAAGACTTCTGACATGACAAGTCAATCTCTGAGAGCCTCATGTTTTATCATCTGTAAAATGGGGACAAATATATTACTTTGCTTATATTTCTACATTTACTTTTCATAATACTGATGGTGTCTCTCTCTCTCTCTTACACCCTCTCTCTTTCCTCCCTCCCTCCTTCCTTCTTTCCCACCATATAAGAATACAGCTTTTGTAAACCTGAAAGAAGACCCTCACCAAGAACCTGACCCTGCTGGCACCCTGATCTCATACTTCCAACCTTCAACCCCAAACTATGAAAACTAAATATTTGTTGTCTAAGAAAAAAACAACAACAACAACAAAAATGCTAAATGACTGGAACAGAGGTTGACACACAGTATGGATTGACTTAAAAGTACAGTACTATGCCCTAGCTGGTTTGGCTCAGTGGATAAAGCGTCAGCCTGCGGACTGAAGGGTCCCGAGTTTGATTTTGACCAAGGGCACATGCCCAGGTTGTAGGCTCGATCCCCAGTAGGGGACATTTATGAGGCAGCCAATCAATGATCCTCTCCCATCATTGATGTTTCTAGCTCTCTCTCCCTCGCCCTTCCTTTCTGAAATCAATAAAAATATATAAAAATAATAATAACAAAGTAAAATTGTTTAAAAAAAGTTAAATTCTATTATTTTTCAATCACAAGTTGTTATATAAGAAATATTTGCATGTCATCTATATGCCAAGCACTTTGGTAGGTACTTTAAGAGATGTAGAGACAAACATCACTGCTCCCCCAGGGTGCCTAAATCAGCAGATTATTAAGCAGGGCCTTGGTGGCATAAAAATGGTGCTGAAACCACTTCAAGAACTTAACTTAAATCTTACATTGAGATGATAAGACTATATAAATCAACTTAGAAGAGTAATCCAAAACATAGGTTATTTTGGGGGGGAAAGACTTATGTGGGAAACAAGTTATACAATTTTCTCTCTTGTAGTTCTTCCCTATACATGGTAAAGTCCCAACAGGAGAACCAGATATTTCTCAAACTTATACAACCATGAAATCTTTTTGTCAAGAAGCATTTCAGAGATTCCCAGTACAGTGGAATGAGCTTTCGGGAAACCTGGTGTAGACTACCCTGATAGAGAGCACAGAGGAAGAAGAACAGCTGAAAGATCATGGAAAAATCACCCTAAAAGAATAAGTCAAATGTCCCAAGGAAGTCCTCAACCAAGAGAGCCCGAGGATCACTCTAAACTCAAGCTGCTTAATCATAAGGAGATCTGCGCAGAGAAAAGGAATGAGAAATAACACATAACCAGTACCATTGGGTGTACCCTGTGCCGAACAATCCTAGAAGGACATTATCATCAGCAGCATGAGTATAACTATACAGATGTGAAAACTAAGTCCCAGAGAAGTTGATTCATTTTTTAACATCACAGTGCAAGGAGCTGAACTGAGCCCTGACTCAAAGACCTGAGTACTTTCACATTCTCATCATGCATAAAATAAAATCACAGCTTTACAGTCACACAACCTGTACAACAGCCGTGATGGTGGTTTTCAAACCTTGCTCCTAAGCAAGCTCTCAGAAATAACTCTTTGTTTGTACCATGAAAGATTTAGTTTTATCATATGCTTTGGAAGGGCAGATCTGAAGTATGTTTCTACCCAGTAGTCATGAACGCATGCAATGGCTACCACAGGCAAAACTTCTCAAATAAGTGAAAACCTGTAAAGGTAGGCGGTAACTTTTTAAAATTAAAGTTAGTAACATAGAATTATCTAAAAGTGAAAAATGAACCAGATGATGCCCAGGATCATGAAGTGATCATAAATTCTCAAGGCACAGTTTGCTAAAGAAAGGGCACACTTGGACAAAATTAAAGAATTTTGCTGTGGCTATTTATCAATGACACGAAATAGTGAACCCACAGGGAATATTCAATGCGGGAAGCCGCCGCTTGCCAATACTGTCATGAGAGTGCACCAAGGAACGCGGAAGGCCGGTGGACCGTGAGCGTTAGAAGGGCTGACACTAAGCACCGATTGTTGGTGTTGAGAAAGTGGTGGCTCGAAGCAATTTCCTGACCTGATAGCCTCCAAGTAAATGTTTACTGGACCTTACTGATCTTTACTGATCTTTATTTATCTTTACTGATCTTTACTGTCTGCTACTTGTTTGACGTGCTTTACTGAGGGCAAGATGTGTATCTAAAACTGAATAAAAGCAGACGGGACCCAGTTTTGGTGTGCTCTTTAAGAAAGAGGCTCCACCTGGCCCCCAATGCCTTCTAAATTCATATTTCTTGTATAGTACTTTCATTTGTGTGTCAGCCCCTCCTTCAGATCCTGAACCCTGCCACAAAGGTCGTGGCAGTTCAACCTGCCACCACTCTCCTACCAGAGATTTTAACAGAAAAGTCAGCCAAGTGCATTGACTTTGTGTACAAAAAATATAAACATAAGACTCCTGAAATGGATTCATTCACATAATCAACAAACCTGTTTTTGATAAGGGGAATCTGTATGTTAGTTGCTACACATCTTGAAAATCTGTTCCCAAGACCAAGCCCTGTGTCCTCTCTATAGTACAGCACTCCGCAACCGCAGGCATGTGATTAGGAACTCCATACTCTCCCACTTACAAGACTTGGGACTCTGGGCTAAAAATGTCAACCTCCAACCAAATTATTGTAGGTGGTAAGAATCCCTTTTGGAGGTCGGAGAATTGAACAATTAAGGTTCTCTGAATTTAGGCTCTCTGTTTATTGGATCATGTTATTTCTTTAAACTCTCTGAAAACATTCCAAAAAATTAAATGTGATACATATCAATTCTTATATTTGGTCTCATAATTAATCACTTTTCCCTTATCCTTTACCCATGAAATCTTTCTTATTCTAGAAGGGCATGTGAAGAAGTCCTGAAACACGCTAGCTTGGCCATGAGCTGTAAGTGGAGAAAGAAACTGTAACAGGCAATTGGAGGCTGCCAATGGAAATCACATACTAAGAAATGAACATCACCACAGGAGTCCTCCCACCCATTCACTGCCTTCCACAAGTCCTGTGCCTTCATTGCCCATGAGGACGGCCAGGCCAGGTTACCGTCAGTTTTATGTGCAGCTTCTGTGCGGACTGGTTGGTGTTGCTGTCAATCTAGTTACTGTATTTTCAACATCTCCCAGAGAACAGGGGTTAATGAAAGCATAAAGGAGCCAGGCCAGTGAAATGGCCAAGCAGGACAGTGGCAAACCAGAAAACAAGTGTACCAGTTGAAGTGGATACCTGCTACTCAACCCCTGCAGGTTGAAGACATACAGGAAAATAAGCCCAGGGTTGACACATTTTCCTTTAAAACAAACAAACAAAAAAAAAACCAGCTAGAAATCCCTGCATATTTTAAAATATTTATTCCTAATTCAATCTTTAAAATGTTGTTTGCCAACAAAAACTAGAATACAAGTTGCCAGTTTCCTGTTGAGGGTTATCTGTGACTGCTAAAACAGTTCTGGACTACAGTTAACTGTACAGACTGGGCACCAGGCTCTGCCCTGGTGGCAGTGGTATGCCATGGCAATTAAGTATAAATCACAGGTATATGATTTCAGCAACTAGTTATAAATCACAAATATGGGACAAAAATATTCTTTGTAGTTTACTGGAAATAGCATTTAAAGAGCAGATAATTCTTTCAGAGATACTTAACACTTAAGATACAATTAGAAACATGTTTTTAACCTTTACTCTTGCCAGTCATACCTTGTTCTGATTTTATCTTAAATAGAGATCACAATTCCAATATACTTTTTTCTTTTCCATTTACTCTTCTCTTCCCCTTCTCCAAACTTCCCTTCATTTGAGATGGAAGATTATAGAACTTTTATGGAGATGACACAAACTAATGTATGTAATGTCTAAAACAATGACCAGCACAAAGTAAAAACTCAAAAATTTTAAGCGCCAGCTATATCTATGAATATTATTTAGTAGTCAAAGTCCTCAACAGGGCTGGTCTACAGCCTGTGGAAAGCTAGTGTTAACTCTTAAAACCAAGTTGCTACATAAAATGTCTGCTCACAGAACCGCTCTGTACCTACTCGAGTTAGCAACCTGTTTCTTAAATTAATCCCAGTTCAGCTCCTCTGAGACAGCTGAGAATCTTTTGCACATCAGAACACAGATAAAGAAAGAGAGGTCTCTGTAGAGCATTTTGCAACAAAGGAGGTAAGGGCCTCCACCTCTTTTTCCCTTAGGAGACCGAGGTACTTTTCCACGTTTTTGTTTCTTTGTGAAATAGACTCATTCCCTCTTCCGAACTACTTAGACCCAGCTGGATGAGGGTGGCATGAATTTATATACCATATGACTTAATGATCTTTTTGCTACTTGCAATGGCTTCATGTATATTCTAACACGTTGTCTCAGTTATTGTAAAAATGCATTATCACTTACTGAAAAGGACAATATATGATCCACTATGCTATTGAATTAGCGAGTAATCAGTTAACACTAAACAGCAAGTTTTATTTAAAGTTTGCTACTGTCCTCTCCTGAGGGACGGAGTCCACCCAGTCATCAGTGAGCTAGAATCGGTGCCTGATTCGATATTCACTTACTTGAAATTAAGACTCTGAAACTTCCTGTTACAGGCACAGCAAGCAAACACCAAAAATAAGGGGCTGACAATTAGATGGTGGAGGAAATGATGCCTCAGTCTTTCTGAGCTTCGCCAAAGAGGATCAAGTCAGCCACTTCCAAGCACTCCCTGGGGATACACAACTCAACACAACTCTTCCTCCTACTAGGCTCACTTCCTTAATGCCTTAATCTGCATGACATCATATCGCAGGCATGTGCTAACAGGCAGACAAATACAAACACATGAATGGAAGTAAGCCAAACAAAATAATTTACACTGTGCCTACAAAAAATAACTAAATACTTCTTATAAACAGCAAAAGGCTAAATACTCCATCATCTTTCCTGCTTTACAAATAAACCCATCATTTTTCCTGATCAAATTCTTTTCCCATGCTAATGCCTTTGTGGTATTTTTTAAAAATAAGAATTGAATTATATTAAAAACAGAGTCCAAAGCTTTCATCCCCAGGACAGACGCAGTGCCCACTGGCAAGTGCAAGCTCCAGGTGCTGTCCAGGTAAATATGCCTTCAAAAGGGAAATGTTTACTTCAGCACATGAGGAAACTAAGAATCAGCCTCAGTAATCAGTTCAATAGAATCAAAGAGACATACCTGTAGGTTTTCAATTTCTTCTTTGTGCTCCCTCTTCAAGTGTAAAATAGCAGCTTGGTATTCTGCAAGATCACAAAAGAAGCCAATTACAAAGAAGCACAAAATGATATACAAAATTCCAAGTGAGCATCTCCAAGATTCTAGAGGTGCTTCTACAAGTAAACGGACCGAATAATAAAAAAAAACACAAAAAAACCTGAGTAAATAAATGCACAATTGGATATTCACTTGACAAGAGATGTTGCAAACTGAGACAAGACAAGACAAGGAGCTCAGGATAAAAGGAAGATTTCCTTCCATTTAGCAAACTTTGAATTATCATAAGCTCCAAATTAGGCAGATAGGATAGGGTTAAAAAAAAAAAAAGCTTGATGAGTGTTCCAGATAAAGACTGGGTCAGGGTTTGTCTTTAAGGAGGAGTTGGAAGCTAAGGCCCCACAGAGAACAAATACAGATGTGTTAAGAACAGACACACAGGAAATAAGACTTTCTATGTGAGATCAGAGAATTCAATTTTTAACTCCCCCATTCACCTCCCCCCCCCAAAAAAAATCTCCATTTGAATGCAAGGCTAAGCAAGCACCCAGGGCTGATTTTAATCTTTAGATCAACTTCATAAAGTCAAGACCATTTGTCATTTGGGTGAGAGAATAGAATGTAGGTTAAGTTGAAGTTGAAAGGGGGACAAAAATAAAATCCTGGTCCAATTTTAGTCTGAGTCTAATAATGTTTATTCCAACAATAAGTCCCAAGTGTACACAGGAACTGCAGCCAACCACTAAAACGACCATTCCCTGGCTAAGCATGAAGCAGCTATGACAACTTGATTCCCAGCAATACAGCTAAGTATGTGGGGTCACAGAACTATGCAGGCTGCAGAGAACCACAGAGCAAAATGCTGTGAGAAAATGTTTTTGTGGCATAAGCCAGTTTTTTACAAATGGGTCTGGGTTGTGAGTATGAATAAGAAAAATGTCAGTTAGATGTCATTTTAAGATGTATGAAAAGACAGGCTATTTCGTCACGTGAATTTCAGAATGAAAGGCTAGGTTTCAGTTCAAAAGTGGATGTGGAAATCTTTGGTAAAGCCATAATGGAGAGGAGTGTTGCTGTTGATAATTATGACTAGTCATACCGCTGCTCTTGTGGTCCACTGAGCTGGGAATCCATCAGCAAATTTGAAGGTTTCTACATCCATACCATGCCTTGAATCAAACCACTTCTACCATCCCACAACCACCACTATGGTCCAAGCCACCAGCATCTTTTCCCTGGACCACTGAAGTAACCTGAAAAGGTTACTGCTCTCTCTTACCACCACCAAAACCCATTCTCCTCACAGCAGCCTGAACGATCTGTTAAAGGAACAAACCAGATTATCACCCATCTCTGGGTTTCTGCTGCACACAGACTGAAATCAAAACTCCCTCCTACAGGCCATAAGGCCCTTTGGAACCTGATTCCTACATACCTCTTCCTGTCTTCCTTGCTCACCACACTTCAGGCACACTGGCCTTCTTACTATTCCTTGAACTTATCAACTTCTTTTCTACCTCAAAATCTTTACTAATATTTGGGACAATAATAATGAATTATATTTATTGAGCACTTACAATGTACCAGGTGTTACCTAAGCACTTCACATGCATTAACTCATTTCATCCCCACAATAATCCTATGTTGTGGGTACATTTTCCTCATTGAAAAGGAAGAAACTAGTAAATTACAGAGTCCGAAGACATACATAATTCAACGAGTGAATGTATAAACAAGCTGTGATATATCGATAGAATGGAATACCACTCAGCAACAATAAGGAATGAACTATGAATACATACATCAACATAGATGAATCTCAAAGGCATTATGTAGAGTGAAGGAAGTCAGTCTCAGAAGGCTAACAATTGTTTAATTCAATTTATATGACATTCTGGATGAGACAAAACCATAGGGATGAAGAATATTAGAGAAGAAGTGGCTAGAGGTTAGAGATGAGGGAAGGTTTGACTACAAAGAGTCAGCACAGCACAGCCAGTGTGGCTCAGTGGTTGAGCATCAACCCATGAACCAGGCAGGAGGTCACAGTTTGATTCCCGGTCAGAGCACAAGCCTGGGTTGTGGGTTTGATCCCCAGCAGGGGTTGTGCAGGAGGCAGCCAATCGATGATTCTCTCATATCATTGATGTCTCTCTCTCTCTCTCTCTCTCTTCCTTCCTCTCTCTAAAATCAATAAATATATATCAAATATTCTTTTAAAAATAAAGAGTCAGCCCGGTTGGTGTGGTTCAGTGGTTGAGCAACAACCTATGAACCAGGAGGTCACGGTTCAATTCCCGATCGAGGCACATGCCCAGGTGCCCAGGTTGCGGGCTCGATCCCCAGTGTAGGGCGTGTAGGAGGCAGCCAATAGACGATTCTCTCTCATCGTTGATGTTTCTCTCTCTCTCTCCCTCTCCTTTTCTCTCTAAAATCAATAAAAATATATCTACATATATATAAAAGCCTAATATGCAAATTGTCCCCTCGGGAGTTCGACCAGGAGACTGGGAGTCTGGGAGTTCAATCGCTCGTTATGATGTGCACTGACAACCAGTGGGGCGGTGTGGAATGAAGGAAGGCTCTGGCCGGCAGCCAGAAGGAAGGTCGCGGCCGGCAGCTGGAAGGCTCTGATAGGCCCTGATCAGCCCTGATCGCTGGTCAGGCCTAGGGACCCTACCCATGCAAGAATTTCATGCACTGGGCCTCTAGTGTGTGTGTATGTGTGTGTGTGTGTGTGTGTGTGTGTGTGTATATATATCAGCACAAAAAACGCAGTTTGGGTGATATGGCTATTTTCTATCCTGACTCTGATGGTGGTTACATGAATCTATACATGGGTTAAAAATTAGAGAACTGGTCAAGGGCATGTAAAAAAAAAAATTAGAGAACTGTAGACCAAAAAGAAAAAAAGTGAATTCTATAGTATATTAATTTTTTAAATCTATATCAAATATTACACTTTTAAATATTTTTCCTAGGAGATTCAGCATAACACAAAAATGCATGTTACTACCACTTCTAATCTTTGTTTTCCTAAGGGAACTATCAGGTGCAGTAGGGCAAGAAAAAAAAAACATGCTCATGCACACATGGCATACACATGTTTATGTATGTACATATATAGAAAGGGGAAAATAAAGCTATTATTCACTATGATTGTATATTTAGAAAATTCCAGGATTCTCTAGAATATTAGATTTAATATGTGAGTTTAGTAGGGTTGCTTGATTTAAAATCCGTACATAAAAATTCTGATACCAGCAAGAGTATAAAAAATAAAACTTAAGATAACACTTACAGTGCCCCTGCTTAGTACAACGTACTTAGAAATAACCTTAACAAAAATATGTAAGACCTCATGAGAAACCAGAAATGCTATGTTGAAATATATTACAAATGAAAATATAGACAGGTAGTGGGCAAGCCATATTTTGGTAAAACTCGATATTGTAAAGATGTTGATTTTCTCAAATTGATCTATGGATTCAGTGCAATCCCATTCAACATTTCCAATAGTTTTTGTTTTGTTTGAAATTGAGGAGCTCAATCTAAATATTGGTTGAAGCACAGAAGTGCAAAAAAAGCAATGAGCAAAAAAAAAACCTTGAAAAAATAAAAGGTAAGATGAATTATTTTTAATTATCACCACATAATTAAAGTGGTGTGATACTGGCACAGGGATAACAAATAGACTAAAAGAATAAACTAGAGAGCCCAGACATAGACCACGAATCTATGGTCACTTGGTATATGACAGAATTGCATGGGAGATATTTGTTTACAGTAAGAATTGTCTTTTCATTAACTATCAATTGGGAAAAATAAATATTTACATGGGAAAACATAAAACTGGACTCCAAATTTATACCATATAATAATCTACTCTAAGTTGATTAAGAGCAAAATTATAAAAAACAAAGCCATCATTGTTTTATAAGAAAATATAACATAATTTTTTGAAACCTCAGGCTAGAGAAGAATTTGATTCAAACTGCATTACATATTTTAAAAATAATAATAAATTTCACTACATTAAAATTAAGAACTTCTTTTAATAAAAATACACCATAAGAGAAAGAAAAGGCAAGCCACAGAGAAGGAGAATATACTTGAAACAAATAATACTATAAATATATATGTATATATATATATATATATATATATATATATACACATATATATAATATCAATAATTCCTACAAAATTATAGAAAATGAAAAATAGGTAAAAAATGTCAATAGGTGCTCTAAAAAGAGGACATACAGATAATGTATAAATAAATTAAAAGGTGCTTATTCTCATTAGAAATATTTAAGGCCAAAACTGAGTGTCGGTGAAGATGTGGAGCAATGGGAACTCTCATACACAAGTGTCAGGAGTGCAAATTGGTACAATCCCTATGGAAAATGCTGGGCTTTTTTTTTAATAAAGTGGAAAATACGCCTACTCCCTACCCAACAATCCTAATCCTAGGTACACATAAATGAAAAGCAACTAGAAAAGAAAAGAAAATAATATTAACAAAAGTCAGGAAAAGTGGTACCCAGGAGAAGAGAAATTGAGTTAGGTCATGATAGATTGAGCAAGGTGGTGTCACATAGGCATTCGACGAAAAGTTATTTTTTTAACCTCTGTGTTTTATGCCATTTTCATGTATACTTTAACATTACAATATAAGAAATAAGATTGCTCTGGTTATTATCATCTACATTAATAAAACAGAAACGTGCAAATTAACCATCACTCCGTCATTCCGCCATTCCGCTATACCCACCAGCCAATCTGAGCTACTGTAAATTAACCCAACAAAGATGGCGGTTAATTTGCATACTCAGGCGTGGAGCGAAGACTGAAGATGGCGGTGGCCATGGAGCTGGAGCAAGCAGGAGGCTTGGGTTGCTCCTGGCGACGGAGGAAGCCAAGCTTCCTGTAGGCCCTGGACTCTGCTCAAGGAGTGGCTGGAGGCCTGGGCTCTGGTCAAGGAGGGGCTGGGGGCCTGGGTCGCTGGGGGCGACCCAGGCTTCCAGCCAGCCCTGGCCTCCACTTGAGGAGCTGGAAAAAAAAAAAGGAGGGGCTGGAAGCAGCCGGAGCGGAGAAGCCAAGCCTCCCTACTGTGGCTGGACCAAAGGCCTGGGTCCCGGGTGCGGGAGGAAAACTGGTGCCGGCAGCCAGGGGAAGGAAGGCCTATTGTGCGAATCTTCGTGCAACGGGCCACTAGTATATCAAATAAAGAATATTACATTGGCACCAGAGAGTCTCTAGATTCATATAATAAGAGGACAATTTAGTAAATGTGAGTCATATAAATGTTGAGTCCTAAACCATATGATGATCAATAGCTAAACCCTAATCAATCCTCAGCCTCTACAAAGTATGCAAAGGAAGGTTAGCTAAACCAACCTTCTTGTAAAACTGATGCCCCTTGGGAACAACATATACATTCTAAATAGAAATTACAGAGAATATATTTTGAAATGATTAATTTTGTGTAAATTGTGCCTGTAAGGGTGTGACAGATATGGTTATGACTAATTAACAGCTTGATAAAGGAGATTATCACAACGCTAACACCCAGGAAATACTGATTCATCTCCTCCTTAAACAAATAAATACTTTTACCAACAGCCCCAGAGTGACGGCTGGCAAGAAAACACATCCCCATTCCTGACAAGGATGACGCAATAGGATGCCTGGGCAGCACGTAGAAGCAGGAAGCTAATGCCCTCACTTGTAGAATACTCATTTTGAGAGTCCACAAGAAAAATGATGAAAGAATAAAGATTACAGAATAATGAGTTAGGGTGGTAGTTAGAAGCTACTGGGTTTTAGCATAGTTTGCCACACAGCATTATTGCAGCAATAGCTGCTGAATACATTTGTTAAGTGTCTAGCTGGGTTTACTTTGGAAGATCAGACCATTTTGGAGGCTTAAAATAACTGAAATGTAGTCTCACAAACAGACAGGGCTCAAGAGAAGAGGATAAATGAAGCAGGGAAAGAGCAACACATTTATATCATTTATATCAAGAAATTATTTCAGAACAATAATTGAGTCTTTATGTACTAGGATGCTGGTATGAAATATATACAAAGGTCAGCAAGTTCATGGCTATATCTCTTTGATTTTTACCTGGATTCCCTAGGTAAGTATTAAAGGCCAAACACCATTTGATGGACAGCTTACCATGGAGAACACAGTTAAATCAACTTCTAGCTGCCAACACTTTGATAACCTATCTTTTCATTTTGCTTCTCCTCTACATTTATTTTCTAGTCTGTTAAAATAGGAATGCGAAGAAGTTTGGAACTCTAGGGACATAAGCTCAGATAAACATATATTCTCTTTTCTATCCATGTAGCTGTATGTATGCAGTAAAGTATATGATTGTCTAACCACTATGCTGTACACCTGAAAACTAATACAAAATAATATTTAATGTAGACTGTAATTGGGAAAGAAAAAAAAGTAAACCTAAATAAAATAAATAAAAGTCACAAAACATCTACAGAGGCAGAAAACTTGTCAGAAAAACATTTAGTCTACCCAATGCCTGCCACTAGGTGGCAGACACAATACTTCATATTTAAACAAAACTTGCTACCAAGTGGCACAGTAACCTTGGAGTTGGCAAGGGCGGCCAGGTAGGGAGAGATGAGGGTGCACCACAGCTATGAAATGAACATTTTTATTTGATATGAAGGATAAACTAGTATGGATATGGTAGTTATATGAGAAAAATAAGAACCAGTAAGAGATATTTACAACCACATTTCCAAAGTTAAAAGTGACCCGATAGATTCCCGGTTATTATAGGTTCACCCTTTTTCGTTCCCTCCTAAGTCTGCATAGCGATAAAATCTAAAATATGAAGCAAGAAAGTTTAGTCATAGGAAAGTACCAAACAGAATAACATCTCCGAGAAACAGCAATGGAACAAAGCAGCAAAGGGGTGCTCTGGGCCGGAAGCTCTGGGCCTGCTGCGCCCCAGTTCCAGAGGCAGGCAGGTGGCTGGAGTTAGGTTACTGCAGAGAACAGGGGCTGAAAGGGGCCCTGTGGGGCAGGAAACCAGGGCCAGGCTTGTGGCTTAGGAAAAGGGACAGAGTGGGGTTCCCAGATGGTAGAGGAAGCTAGAAGTTGCTGTCAACTACTACCAGGGGACTTAAACAGGAAGGTATAGACAGGGATTAAGAGCCATCTCCAGGCCCTGTCCATTCCTGTCCCCAGCGACTAGATCTGCAACATCCACCTCACCACCTGGGGCTGGGAACCCCAAACACCACTGTAAGACCACCTTCTAGGCTGGGGGTCTTGCAAGGACCAGGGGAAGCTACTGCAAAACAGACAAATGTAAAGGGGAAGAGGAGACTTCTTTTTTTAAAGGCATCCTACATGTCATGAGCCTTCAATCCAAACTTGAAATACATATGAAGGAACCTAGATGTCAAGACTGACAACAAAACAACCGAGACAGGAAATCACACAAAACAAATTTTAAATGTTAAAAACTGAGATATTTTAGTAATTTTTAGAATCCTTCCAAAGATAAAAGGATAACAACCATTACAAATAATAATGACAGGAACAGCATACTGTGAAAGCAAAATAAAACAATAGTGGGTGACTATAAAATTTAGAAATGTTAGAAATGTAAAATACAGTCATTGAAATGCAAAGCTCAAGAGCTGAATAAACTCTAGCACCGTCAAGGAAAGGATGTGTGAATAAAAGAAAATGCTGAAGAAGAATAAAAATTTAGCACAGAACAAGAAAAGGAGAATATGGACAAATCATACTTAGGAAACTGGCACTGGTATAAGGATAACAGAGTAGACCATGAAAGAGAAGAAAAGAAAGTCTGTAAAAAAGAGACATGCACATATGGAAACTGACTGTGTGATCTGAGATTGCACTGAAGTTTGTGGGGGGAAAATAGATTATTTTTTTAATCCAGATTTAAGAAAAATATTCATACTTTAAAAAGAATCAATCCCAGGGGATTAAAAATCTAACTGTGAAAGCCTAACAGAAAAAACCTTGGAAGAACATTAGATTTCTTTTCTTTTTAAATGATTTTAGAGAGAGAAAAAGGGAGAGGGGGAGGAAGGGAGGGAGAGGGAGAGGGAGGGGGAGAGAGAGAGAGAGAGAGAGAGAGAGAGAGAGAGAGAGAGAGAGCTCAATTGGTTGTTCCATGTATCTATGCATTCATTGGTTGATTCTTGTATGTGCCCTGACAGGGAGTGAATCTGTAACCTTGGCATACTGGGACGATGTTCTAACCAGCTGAGCTACTTGGCCAGGGCCAGAACATTAGATTTCTTAAATTGTTAATCTCATTGAGGATTTTTTTTTTCATTGATTCTTAGCTAGAGTGGAAGGAAGGGAGGGAGGTGGAGAGAGAGAGAAAAATTGACTTGAGAGAGACATCCATCGGTTGCCAGCCAAACAAAGCAGGGATGAACCTGCAACCCAGGTACGTGTCCTTGACCAGGAATTGAACCCAAGACTCTTCAGTTTGCAGGCCTATGCTCTAACCATCGAGCTGCACTGGCCAGGGCAAGGAAAACATTTTTAAACCCAACTATATTAAAATTACCAAAATTTGGTATATTAAAAGATATCATTAGCAAGTGATAAACCACAGCCCGGCCAGTGTGGCTCAATGGTTGAGTGTCAACCTATGAACCAGGAGGTCATGGTTCAATTCCTGGTCAGGGCATATGACTAGATTATGGGCTCGATCCCCAGTGTGGGGTATGGAGGAGGAAGCCAATCAATAATTGTCTCTCATCATTGATGTTTCTAACTCTCTCTCCCTCTTCCTCTCTGAAATCAATAATTTTTTAAAAAAGCTTTTTTTAAAAAAAGTAATAAGCCACATACATAAATGGAGAAGACATTTGCAAAGCATATGACCAACAAGAGATTAGTTTTCAGAACAAGCAAGTACTATAAAAAATTTTTGAAAAGCAATCAATATAAAAATGAGCAAAAGGACAGTACATTCATAGAAAATAAATTATAAATGGCTAATAAATATATAAAAAGATATGCAACTTCACTGGTCCTCAGGATAATGCAATTAAAACTACAGTGGATATTACTTCACACCTATCAAATTTGCAAATATTAAAAAGTCTGGAGAGTTCATTTGAATTTGACTATTTTAATATCTTTTGTTAAAAAAATGCTTGCAAAAAAGTCTGCTAACACTATTTGCTGGTGAGAAAGAGTAAGATTGAGAATTCCAAACACTGTTGATAGGAGTGTTGTTTAGAATCACTTTAAAGATCATTTTGACAATATCTTATAAGGTGAAAGGTGCACATAAATAAAACCAGAAATTCTACTCTAAAGTTTAGCCCCAGTGAGGGATTTATTTACACATGAACACAAAGGTTTAAAAGGACACTTATGAATGCATTGTTTCAAACCATAAAAAATAGGAATAAACTTAAATTTCCATCAACAGCAATACAGGTAAGCAAATATTGAGTGACATATTCACTCAAAGTGATGCATTGAAATGAATGAATTAGAGCTATACATACCAACACAGGTAATCAAACAAATAATATTGAAAGAAAAAGTTGCTGCAAGACACACATAGCAGGATGCCATTTCAAACACATAACCATATTATATATTGTTTGGGAATTTTACACCTAAGTATTAAGAAGTGCATAGGATTAATAAACAAGTTCACCTAAGGTGAAGGAAGAGGGTACATAGGAAATTTTAAATGTATTTCTAATGTTTTATTTCTTAACTTAGCTGGTGGGTATAATCATGAACTTAAATGCAACTAACATCTTAGCCTTAAAATATATAAAGTAAAAACTGACAAAAATATAACAAAATTAACAAGTAAATCAATAGAAGATAAGTAGTACCATTCTATTAGAAATTGACAGATCAAGCAAATGAAAACAGTGATTAACACGATTAACAATCTTGATCATATATATCTCAGAACCCAACAAGTGACAACATGCATCCTTTTCAGGAGCATATATTTGCAAAATATTGATGATTCATTGGCACAATTCATCAAAAGATTTCAAAGTAATTGCTTTGCAGATGCCGCCACCCCGGAGCCACCGTGACCAGCCATGGTGAACCCCATTGTGTTCTTCATCATCGCCATTGACGGCGAGCCCTTGGGCCGAGTCTCCTTTGAGCTATTTGCAGACAAAGTTCCAAAGACAGCAGAAAACTTCCGTGCTCTGAGCACTGGGGAGAAAGGATTTGACTGTAAAGGTTCCTGCTTTCACAGAATTATCCCGGGATTTATGTGCCAGGGTGGTGACTTCACACACCATAATGGCACAGGCGGCAAGTCCATCTATGGGGAGAAATTTGAGGATGAGAACTTCATCCTGAAACATACAGGTCCTGGCATCTTGTCCTTGGCAAACGCTGGACCTAACACAAACGGTTCCCAGTTTCTCATCTGCGCTGCCAAGACTTAGTGTGTGGATGGCAAGCATGTGGTCTTCGCCAGGTGAAGGAAGGCATGGATATTGTGACAGCCATGGAATGCTTTGGGTCCCGGAATGGCAAGACCAGCAAGAAGGTCCCCATTGCTGTCTGTGGACAACTCTAATAAATTTGACTTGTATTTTATCTTAACTATCAGACCACCATTCCTTCTGTAGCTCAGGAGAGCACCCCTTCACCCCGATTTGCTTGGAATGCCCTATAATCTTTGTGCTCTTGCCATGGTTCATTGGGTCCCATAATTTCCTTACCCTTACCCAGTCTAGCTGTATTGCAGAGTTAAGTTTATGATTATGAAATAAAAACTAAACAGTTGTCTGTCAAAAAAATATTTCAAAGTAATATTATCATACAGATGATGTTCTTTTTCTATAATGTGATTTCAAAAACAATAAAAGGATAGACTGAAAATGAGAAAAAACGAAAACTAGCAAATCTAAATCAGAAGTTTGTGAAAGTAAACAAACCATACAACTATGCAGAGTTTATTCTAAGAATGCAAGATTTGATACATATTATCTGAAAATTGTATCAGTGGTATATACCATATTAATATACTAAGAGAGGAAAACCATTATATCTCCAAATGATACAAAATGATAAAGAAAAATGTCTTGATAAAGCTCAACACTCATTCTTGATATTTAAAAAACAACTCTTAGCTAACTTAGAATAGAAGGAATTCAGATCCACAACTATCGATCAAAAATTTTCAGCAAACTTCAAATGTAATAGTGAAACTTCAGGAAACAAGATTAAGAATGCCCACCATCACTCTTATTTTCCTATATACTACAAGTCTGGAACAATGCAATACGAAGAGAAATGAGATGTAAAAACTGGAAAGGAAGAGACAAACTGGTATTATTTACAATATGATTGTCAAAATTTAAATGGTGATCCTGATACCATTATAATAACCTGGTTACTATTTAACAGGAAGGGAGCAAAGGGGAGAGTAGATAATACAGGCATGCATCTATACAGCGTTGCCAGGAAGCTGCAGTAACATTCTCCAAGTCTGTTCCCCACAGGTCACCGGGGGAAGGGACTGGTCAACAGACACATGCCCAGTAAGTCTGGGTGACATGGGGAGATGCTTACCTGTCAGTCACACCTGGGAGGGAGTCAGTGGCCAGAAAAGGCGTGGCCATGGCAAGGGCCTGGAATCTGAGATCCTTAACTCCCGAACAAAGACAGTTCTCTCTTTTGCGCTCTTGGCCCTCTTGCTCTCTTGGGACTCCGGTTGCAGGGGGCGCGCTCCCCTGCACTTGCCCACATGGCTCAGGGCCACGTGGGACCCACACAATGGACAAATGGACTAAATCTAGCCTGAGGCTACATCGGACTCGACTCCACTCTGGAATGGAAACTCTGGACACTGGCCCTGCTTTTAGCTCTACCAAACGCCCAGCTGCACCTTCTTCAGGACTGGTTTAAGGGACATGGGACTTTTGAACCCGAGGGATATAATCCCACACAAATAGAGCTTTCTACAACATCTCATCCTCCCATGGGGCCTTCACAAATTCTTATTCCAGCGGAACTCCAAGAACCCCGCTCCCACTCCAACGGAGGATTCCACCCACCCAGTCCTCCTGCAACAATACCATTTGTACAGGGTTTAGGAACCCCGTGCTATGCATTGTCTAGGGCAGGGGTGGGCAAACTTTTTGACTCGAGGGCCACAATGGGTTCTTAAACTGGACCGGAGGGCCGGAACAAAAGCATGGATGGAGTGTTTGTGTGAACTAATATAAATTCAAAGTAAACATCATTACATAAAAGGGTACGGTCTTTTTTTTTTTTTTTAGTTTTATTCATTTCAAACGGGCCGGATCCGGCCCACAGGCCGTAGTTTGCCCACGGCTGGTCTAGGGCCACATAGGTTGGTTGTGAATGGCATCACCCCAAGTTCTGCCTGGTGGTGACCCCCACACAAACCTTGGGAAAGTGGCTATCTCTGGGGAGACAAGCAGAGAAACTGGATTGAGAGGGATTTAGAAGGGGGGCCTCGGCCACTGGCTTCAAAAGTCTGAAGAAAATATGGCAAACTATTTAAATGTAGATGGCTAATATACAAGTGTACATTCACTTTGGTATTTTTCTATTAGTTTGAAAGTATTCAGGATTCTCTTCTATAAATGGTAATGACGTGTCCAAAATTTCACATATAGACTTTTTTACACAAGACTAGGTTTAGCTTTATAGTTAGTGAGGCAAATTATCTACCTCCAACAGAATGGATATATAAAATCCTAATAAAAAACAAAACAGAAAAAAGGAAAAGAAAACAAAGCATATAAGCATTAGTTGCCTTGACTGAAAACTTTGGGAGAAGTTCCCTGCTCTGTAGAAGGTGCGTTGACTCAGTAACTGACAGGGCCCTTTATTTGACGCCGAGAAAATGAACTTGGGGTGGGGTGGGGGTGAGGGGGGTGAAGGGCAGTCTCTGGAGAGGCAGGTGAAAGCCAGCCAGCTTTCACTCGAATGAGAGTGGAATTTTCTAGTAAACCAGGCCAGACAAGTACCCAGGAGGCCAGGCCACTTGCACAGGTTTCTAAGGGAGACAGGACACTTGTGTCTCCCACATGGTGGAAAAGTACTCCAAATGAAAGCATATTGCACCTGCCACTGGGCTTGGTGCCTATTAAGTATAAGGTCTTACCTGCATTACTTCTGCCATGCAGAATTTAAGAACTGACTTTTGTGGCTATTTTCAAATCTCTTCTCATCAAAGATAAGAAGAGCTATTAGACATAGAAGGAAAAATAACAAAAAAAGTGAGAGTTTGGGATGGAAAGCCATGTAACTGTAAAGTCTTAACTCACATTACTTATACCAATCAGAATTTAAGAATTGGGGTGTGTGTGTGTGTGTGTGTGTGTGTGTATTTTTAAATCTGCCATTTCTCAATCCTAATACCAAGATGAGAAGGCCTATTACACCTATAGGGAAGCCAGCACAGCGAGCATTTGAGATGGAAAGCTTAGTAGCTTCTCTGTAGGAACATGGTGAGAGGTAAGGCCGCATCAAGGAGATCCAGCTCAGAAAAAATGGACATTTCTCTGGCCCTCTGGTCCAACCTCCACAGGTTTGCCAGATTCAGAAAATAAAGTTACAGGATGCTCAGTTAAATGTGAACTTCAGATAAACAACAGATACGTCTTTAGTATAAGTAGGCTTCATGCAGTATAGGGGATGTACTTATACTAAGTAATTATTCGTTATTTATCTGAGGTGCACATTTAACTGGACATCCTGTATTTTATCTGGCAACCGTACTCTAAGATCTCTTAGCACTCTCAGTGGAAACTGTACAACAGGCCACTTCAACTTATAGAAACTGAAGACTGTGTGCACACAGACTGAAACAGTCATCCCCAAAATACTGCTTCTACACATTTCAGTTTAATGTCTTCTCTAAAATCTGATGTTTTAGTTTTACCATGGTAGTTTTAGCTTTATTTCCCCCCATGTAATCTGATTTTTTTTTTTGGTAGATAATTTCTCACGGAAACAGCTATGAGGAAGTCGATTATCTAGTTTTCCAAATGAACAGAAAGAATAAGGCACCAAATGAAATGGAAACAACACACCTCTCCCAAATGTACACATCTCCCACTTTCCATCCCGGTACAGAGGGAGGAACACCCCTGACAGAGCATAGGAAAGAAGTGTACCCTCACTCACAGGTGAAACACAGCTGCTACTCAAAGGCTGTAAAAACACTTCTGAAAAATCAGTCCTATGCAGCTGGCCACCTCGGATCTTGCTACTGTGTTACGAAAGTCAAAAGCAGCTGCAGTTCAACTGGAGACACAATAGCTCACTTCTGAAAGCCAAGACTTCTCCACCAGCCAACCAATTTAATCCTCCCCTATAAAGGCTTTATTCAGTGCTTCTCAACCTTGGTTACATATTAGAATCACCTGGCGAGGCTTAAAAACTACGCATGGACCCCAGCCCAGAGACAGATTTAATGGGTGTGAGATGCACGCCAGGCACTGGGGTTTTTAGCCCTCCCGGTGATTCTGACGTACAGCCAAGCATCCGTGTTATCCTCAAACAACGATGTCTGCGAGGTGGAAAGTGATGCATTTGCCCGGGTTGTAAAAAGCCTGCTCCTCCATTCGTTAACTCCAAGCTCTGCTCTGCCCACGCTGACGAGGCCACAAAGGCTAACTGCATTGAGCCAAGAGCTTATACAGTGGGGCCTTGACTTACGAGTTTAATTCGTTCCGAGACCAAGCTCGTTAAGGAGCTCGTTAACTCAAATTACTCTATCAACTCAATGCAAAAAATCTGCAGAGAGACAGCTGGTATCGTTAGTCGGGACACTCGTAAGTCAAGGCCCCACTGTACGCAGGAACTAGGTTCTTCTTGCCCCACCGCAGTTTCTCTAAAATTTCAGAATCCAGAAATTATGTTCAAATACTGGGAATATATAAAAGGGACTTCAGATGGGGAAAATAAAGAAAAATGGCAAGCTCTTTGAGGAAATCCCATTTTACCAGAAAACCCCCAACATAACCAGCCAGATTATCGTTTTAGAAATGGTGGCCTCTGGCAGCATGTGAAGGGTATCAGCTCGTTTCATAGAGACGTTCGGTTTGGTCTGGCAGCAAAGCTCCAGGCCCTGCTCCCCACCCCCCACCCTTTGCAGTAGAACCTGGTCCGGAAGCATGTCCTTCTTCCTTAGAAGCCCCAGGCTGAGGTTCAAGGCAAAGCCTAACTATTACGGAAACCAGACACTCTTACGTCTCTCCTCCTTCCTATTGATAAAATAAATGATCGGCCAAACCATAAGAAGTCATTTCACTAGTTCAAAAATAATAAAATAGAAAGAGAATCGGTTTGTCATATCAAAAGGTAACGTGCCTTACAGGTTCCTATGATAAGTGAGACCGTTCCTGCTTTACTTAAGAAATAGCATTATCAGCACTAGTCTCTAGAGCAGTGGTCGGCAAACTGCGGCTCGCGAGCCACATGCGGCTCTTTGGCCCCTTGAGTGTGGCCAAAGTTTCAATCGCACTGTATGTGCGCACCCGCACGTGGTATTTTGTGGAAGAGCCACACTCAAGGGGCCGCAGTTTGCCGACCACTGCTCTAGAGTCTATCTGAAGATGAAAGCTGGTTTGAAAAAAACATATATAAAACTTAAATCATAAAATCACAGAACCTTAAAGATAGAGTCTCAGAAGTCACTTAGTCCAGCACCCCTCCCTCAAAGAACACAGGCAGAAACTAATACCCAAATAAAATGACTTACTAGTAACTGCTTTACAGCATAGAGAATCTCTGACCAGCACCCAGGGGAAACACAAGAGAAAAAAAAAGGTCACATGACTGTTTCACAGCATGCAGGTGTCCTGACCACTTCCAATCCACTTCCCACCATACTTTGCAGCCTCTTTACAGCTTTTAAGTGAGGTCAAATGTTCAGACAGGAAAAGAACTAGAAGTTCTGAAGCAGCAGAACATGATTTGAAAAAGCAGCTGCTGCAAACTGAACAACAGTACAGGCTAGGAACACATATTAGGGTCGGGGTGGGGGATGGGGTTGGGGGGAGGGCAGTGTGCAGGGCCCACTTGGAATTAGAGACCAAAAGTCACAGCGGCAGATCCTGGACAGTTGTGTCATTTTCTCCAATAGCGTCTTCAGTTCAGATATAGATAGGGGACAGATGTTTGGATATCTGCAGGGCCGGGGCTTTGTCAGGTGGCTGCTATGGGGGGTGATGGGGTAAAGAAAGGAAGAGCATCATGAAGAATGTTCCGGAAGGGATACATAGATCACAGACAGAATCAACGTCATAAGGACATGAAGACAGAACGGTTGGTAGCCTTGGAGAAAGATGCTTGGAGTCAAGCCCCTGAGGGAGAAAAGGGATGTGTTTTCGGAGAACTCGGGGAGAAAGCTGGAATGATAGAATGGTGGACAGAAACTGGGTGCTATAACTTATCACTTCAAAGTTAAAGCTCTCTTGAGTAAGTATAAGGTCTAGGATGTGGACAGAGCATTAGCTGACTGCAAGGGAAAAGAATAGCACAGGAAGGGAGGAGAGGCCAGGATTTGAAATAGGTGACCCATTGGTCTGATAGGAAAGCAGAGGGTGTGGCCGGGCCTGGGAGGTCAATGAAGGGAAATAAGGAAAGGTAACCTAGAAAGTCACACAATACAGCCCTGAGGCCCCAAAGGACCAAAAGTTCATGTGACTCTTTGTGGATATATCTTCTGGCTTCTTATTTGGGGTTTTGTTTTGCTTTACAGAACTCTCACAGTACAAGGATATGGGGCTTGCAATAAATGAATCCTTTCAGGTTTAGTGGGGCCTTTAGGATCTGGTTGTGATTATAAAGCCCGGTAAATGGTAGCTAACAGTAGCATTTTCCATTACCAAGTCATGTTTAATGCTTTACGAATAACATATTTCCTCAAATACAGAACACCATGAATCCTAAGATGCATGAGTATTTATATGTATATTCTTTATTTATAAGAAAATAATTCTAATTCTAAAATGTAAAACATACCAGAATTTCAAATGCGGAAAATGTGCATCGTACGTTAGATAAAATACGTTATTAACTCATTGAATTCTCGTAAGAATTTTATGTGGGAAGTGTTGTTATTGCCACCCCATATTAGAGATAAGAAACCAGGACACGCCCTAGCCGGCTTGGCTCAGTGGATAGAGCGCCGGCCTGCGGACTGAAGGGTTGCAGGTTCGATTCCGGTCAGGGGCATATGCCTGGGTTGCAGGCTGGGTCTCCAGTGGGGGGCGTGCAGGACACAGCCAATCAATGATTCTCATCATTGATGTTTCTCTCTCTCTCCCTCTTCCTTCCTCTCTGAAATCAATAAAAATATATTTTTTTAAAAAAAGAAAAAGAAACCAAGACACAGAAGTGAGAAGTGAAGTACTTTCCCATGCTCACACAGATAAGGAACACAGGCCAGATTTGAACCCAGAAAGCTTGGCTATAGAAATGTCTGCACCATTGCACCATACTATCCCAGCTCAATAAATACTCATTCTAGAGGACAACAAACATCCTGATACACCGACCTACGACCTACGCTTTCCTCATCCCCTGCAGGAAGGAGCTGGCATGTGGAGTGCCTGCTGCTGGCGCAGCCTGAGGACATGGACTTCCTGACGGACTCACATTCCCTGGACCGGGTCTGACTCAGCCTGTCCTCTCCAGAGGACCCGCCCCAATTAGTGGTTTCCTGAAATTCACTGCTCCAGGCACCAACTCATCCCCAAACATGCACAGGTGTTTTCCACGTGGCCATTACTCTACTCATGCATCTGTAGCCACGTTTACTCCTCCCCTTCTTCCAGTTGTCATCACGCGCCACACTTCACGGAGGCGACTCCTGGAGCCACAGTCACAGCTGCCACAATAAAGAAGCCACAGCGGAACGAGCACCAGATGCATCCAGCCCTCAGATCATACCGCCTCAGGCTGCTCCAACCTCTGGCTCTCATAAGGCGTAAGCTGGGGCCGGGCTCATGAAAACCACACACTCCCTTTACAGCTCACTGCCTTAGTTACTGTGGTAACAGATATCACACAAACACAAAGTCAGTGTCACTGTTTCCATGTCCTATAAACATACGAACAAATGTTCAACCCTGCCAGTCATTAAAGAAATATTAATAAAGCATAACATACTATTTTGTTCCTCTATTTGGAAAACAATTTTAAATCAAGAAATCCAGTGTTGTCTAAAAAGCAGTAAATCATGAACTGTCAACATAATCAACAACAAAAAATTATTGCAGTTAGAATTATTGTTAGCATTAACATTTATTGAATATCTTCTATGAACCAGGCATTGTGCTAAGCAGTTTACTTTACTTTCTCTAATCCTCGGAGGTAGGCACTAGAGCAGCGGTTCTCAACCTGTGGGTTGCGACCCCGTTGGCAGTCGAACGACCCTTTCACAGGAGTCGCTTAAGACCATCCTGCATATCAGATATTTACATTACGATTCATAACAGTAGCAACCTTACAGTTATGAAGTAGCAACGAAAATAATATTATGGTTGAGTCACAACATGAGAAACTGTATTTAAAGGGCCAGAAGGTTGAGAACCACTGCACTAGAGTATTCCATTTTGTAGGACACAGAGGGTCACTGGTTAAGAGGAACAGTTATTACCTTTTAGAGCAGGGGTGGGGAAACGTTTTTCTGCCAAGGGCCATTTGGATACTTATAACATCATTTGCTTAATATAATTCACTTAAGATAAATTTATGTTGCTATGAAAAAAGCTCCTGCCCTAACCAGTTTGGCTCAGTGGATAGAGCATCGGCCTGCGGACTGAAGGGTCCCAGATTCGATTCCAGTCAAGGGCATGTACCTTGGTTGCGGGCACATCCCCAGTGGGGCGTGTGCAGGAGGCAGCTGATTGATGTTTCTCATCGATGTTTCTAACTCTCTATCCCTCTCCCTTCCTCTCTGTAAAAAATCAATAAAACATATGTTAAAAAAAGCTCCTAGATTTAATGAATTTCGAGTCATTCCCTACCCCTGTTTTAGAAGGTGAATTTGGCAATTGGTATCATCATGATTGAGAGCAGACTCTGGACCCAGGAGGCCTGGTTCGAATCCTAGCTCTGCCACTTACACACAGTGGGGTCTGGGCTGTGATTGTTCACCTCCTGTGTCCCTGTTTCCTCATCTGTAAATGGCAATAATGATGATTCCTACCTAACAAGGTTGTTGTAAAACTGAGATCTATTATTTGTACAGTGCTTAGAGCAATACCTTGCATATCTATATCATAAAAGGCCTGTGGTCTTGACGCCACAAGGGCAGAACAACCAAACAACCAGTCACCAGGAGGTGCTGGAGCACCTCGTGACCCCTCCCCCCACCCCACCCCCATCCTCGGGCACCCGCAGCGTTGGCGGAGTGTGGGAGGCTTGGTGGGACGGCAGACATGGCCCTGATGGCAGGCTAGGGGACCCTACATGTGCACGATTTAATCATGCACTGGGCCTCTAGTAGGTATATAATATATAGGGTGTCCCCCAAAAATGTATACACATACTTTGAATAATTATAAAGGCAGTGTTTATTAAAATACATTTCATTTTCAAAATTGAGCTATCAGCTATTAAAATATATATACATTTTGGGGGGACACCCTGTTTATTTTCAGCTGTTATTACTATTATTATTGTTTCATCTTCATTCTTAACTGATAGCTTTGCTTACTACTCCACTGATAAAACTGAAACAGCCAGAAGAACTTCCACATCTGCCCACCACCCAGCATGGATATCCATGTTCTCCACCCTTGAATCTATTACCAGAGATGACTTTCCATCCTCCAATCAAAGCCCACCCCTCTGCCAGTCCACAACATCTCCATGCTACTCACAGTCTTAAAGAGATCAGTCCAGGTAGTCTCCCTTCTTCCTACATCAAATTTCCCCTTTCTACTGCAACCTTGTCTCTGGCATAAAAAATAGTAACACTTTTCCCATCTTAATTAGAACAAAATGAATCTATTTTTTCCCATTGATTTTTAGAGAGTAGAAGGAAGTGAGGGCAAATGAACCTTTCTTTTGATCCCACTTGCCCCACTAGCTACTACCCCAATTTAGTTCCTTTGCAATAAAATTTCTCAAAAACAGTTGTCCACATACTGTCTCCAACTGTCATTCTCTCTTTAAGTCATTCCAAATTAGACTTTTGCCCCACCCCCCTCCACCAGTATCCTCCAATATACTTCCCGCATCTAAATTCAATGGTCAGCCCTGGCCAGTGTGGCTCAATGATTAGAAAGTTGCTCCTGGCACCGAAGGGTCATAGGTTCAATCCCTGGTCAAGGGCATGTGCCTGGGTTGCAAGTTCAATCCCCAGTCCTCATCGGGACAAGTTTGGGAGGCAACCAATTGCTGTATCTCTCTCACATCAATGTTTCTGTCTCTCTCTCTCTCCCTTCCACTCTCTCTAAAAATCAATGGAAAAAAAAATATTTTGGTGAGGATTAACAAAAATAAATAATAAATTCAATGGTTGATTCTCAGTTCTTATTTTACCTGCTCTACCATTTGACACAGTCCCTCCCTCCTAGATGCACCTCTTTAACGTAGAATCCAGGACTCCACAATCTCTTGGTTTTCCTGCTACCTCACTGGATGCTCTTTCTCAGTTTGTTTGGCTGCTGCCTCCTCTTCACCTCAATCTCTTCCTCTTGGAGTTCCCCAGGGTCAGTCCTGGTTCCTCTTCTCCGTCTATACTCAGCATTTCATCCAGACTCAGAGGTTTGAAAACCAACTTTTATATGTGCAAATAAATGACTCCCCAATGTATATCTACAGCTGAGAGGCCCTCTTCCCTAACTCCACACTCATATACCCAAGTGCCTGCTAACATTTCTTGTGCAAGTCAAATCACACCTCAAGTTTCACAGACCAGAAATAATGCCTGATTGTGGTCCTACACCCGTGCTAGATGTTATCCCTGACTGTTCTCCCCCACATCCAATCTATCAGGAAATCCTGATCGACTCTTATCACTGTAATTAGCTAGTTAATATTAATAAAGGAAAGAAAGCAAAGTCAGACATTGTAAGCATGGCCATCTGGACAGCTTCACCAGGAAGTTACAGCATCATGCTCTCCAGGGAACCACCGGTCCATTCCCTGCAGATCACTGGGGAAAAGGATGGAGCAAAAGGGGACATGGGCACATGAGCAGTGAAGTCGGGGTGATGTAGGGAACGTGCTTGCTTATTAGTCTAGCCTGGGGAACAATGGATTGATTAGGCCCGCAGTGGTTCTCAACCTTCTGGCCCTTTAAATACAGTTCCTCATGTTGTGACCCAACCATAAAATTATTTTTGTTGCTACTTCATAACTGTAATGTTGCTACTGTTATGAATTGTAATGTAAATATCTGATATGCAGGATGGCCTTAGGCAACCCCTGTGAAAGGGTTGCTCGACTGCCAAAGGGGTCACAACCCACAGGTTGAGAACTGCTGGGTTAGGGGGTGGACCCCATCAGAAATACACAAAATCTTGGAAAGTTAATCCCTAGACAAACAGTTCCCGCTCTCTTGCTCTTTCTCTCTCTTGCTCCATGATCCACACTCTTCCATGCACTTTCCTGTTCTCTCTCCATAGCCATGTGGCCTTAAGCAGCCCCATGGCCCATGGCTCTCTGGACCTCACACACAAGGATGCAGCTGGGAACACAAGCTAAGCTAGCTAGTTGCTGGGCTGGGCTGGACTTTAATATGGCAGAAATTCTGGGAAGTGGCCTTAATTCTGGCCCTGCTGAAGACAAGATTGGCCTTCTGCCAGGGCGAGACAAATAGAGATGGGACCTTAGAGAAGAACCCCCTTAATTTTACATCATTAATAAAGTTTTCCACAAAACCCCATCCTACTATGGGGGTCTCAGGGAGTTATTTTCCTCGCAGCACCCCAAGAACTCCACTTCCTCCGATGTCAGTTCTACTCCCAAAATAAATCCAGAATGTGATTATTTTTTACTGCCTCTATTGTTACAACCATAGTCCAAGCCACCATGTCTTGAGCAAGTACAATCTCTTCCTGGGTCACCATAATAATCTCCTAATAACTATGACCCTGGGTCCACCTACCCCACACCTTCCCACCGCCATCTCATCCCCAACCTCTAGTAAACAGCAGCCAGAGTGAGCTTTTCCAGACACAAGAATAAACATGTCCAAATTCCCTAACAGCTCCCCATTTCACTCTCAGCACAAAGGCCAACATCAAACAACATCCTGCATTGGCCTACAATGTTGCCCATCAGGGATTCATTCATCTTTTTGTGCCATAGCAGTTGGCAATGTCTATTGATCCCTTCTCAAAATAATATTTTTAAATGTATAAAAGTAAAATACAATAGATTGTAGAGGAGACCAACTCAGCTGTCAAAATATTTTTTATGTGATACAGTACCACATGTACCCCCTTCTTAATACATTAAATAACAAGATCTAGTGGCAGGTCTAACTACTAACATAATTTCAATGTGACATGGTGATGAACACTACCACTACCTATGATGTGATAATATCTGTGACTTCTGACAAGGTCATAGACTTTATTAAGTTACTGAGGTTTTTTGGCCTACATTCATAACTGAGAGAAATGTTAAATTTCAGTTAGATGTAATTTATATATTATTATTAAAAATAATAGCAGGCTGGCTCAGTGGTTGAACGTTGACCTATGAACCAGGAGGTTGCAGTTCGATTCCAGGTAAGGGCACATGCCCAGGTTACTGGTTTGATCCCCAGTGGGGGACATGCAGGAGGCAGCCGATCAATAATTCTCTCTCATCGTTGATGTTTTTCTATCTCTCCTCTCCTGTCCTCTCTGAAACCAACAGAAATATATTTTAAATAATAATAATGATGATAAATTTTCCCCATCCAAATTAATAGACCCCTATATTCTATCCCTGGACCCATTAGAGGTCCTCAGAGCTCAGGTTAAGAACCTCTGGGTCTACATTACTTCTGGAACCTCCTCTTCTAGCTAACTGCTTTTCTGGTCCAGTTACATGGACCACGCCACACCCACTCTGTACTTAGAGCCTTCACACTGGCTGTTCCCTTCTCCCACATTCCCTTATCTATTTTTCTTTTCTTATTCTCTGTTCAACTGTCACCTTCTCAATGAGTCTACCCTGACCACCCTATTTAAAACTGCAACCAGCCCTAGCCAGTTTGGCTCAGTGAATAGAGTGTTGGCCTGCAGACCAAAGGGTCCCAAGTTTGAGTTCCAGTCAAGGGCACATACTTTGGTTGCAGGCTCCTCCCAGGCCCGGGCCCTGGTCGGGGCTCATGCAGGAGGCAACCAATTGATGTGTTTCTCAAAATATCCTCGGGTGAAGATAAAAAAATAAAAATAAATAAATAAATGAATAATCTGCAACCAACCCCTCCACCACATTCCCGATGCCTCTCACCCGGCTTTTCTTTTCCATAGCATTTATCACCATCTAATAAAGACACGATACAATTTATTTACTATATTTCTTTATCATCTATATTTACCACTATCACCCTTTTCCTCGCCCCCACAGAATGCAAGTTCCTGGAAGGGCAAGAACTTTTTTCTGTCTTGATTCACTGGTATAATTCAAATGCCTAGAACATAGCCTGGCAAGTAGAAGATGCGCAGGCAACTCTGAAATAAATGTATGCATTTCAAATAAAATTATTGTTGAGTGCCTATTACATGAAATACTTCCTCCACACACAATTCCACTTAAGAACACACTGTAAGATTTTATCCATTCAACATTACTTTATAGCCAACATTTATTTATTTCTATTAATTCCAAAGGGAATCCCCAATTTAGTTCTTAAAACTGTCCCTTTATTTATTGTGAAAGGACACGGTATGGTGTCAGCAGGTGTGACCTGACATCTCTATAAGTTTAATTGATTCGGGAGCAAACTACCAAGATTCAAATATTGGCTTCTCTCTTTACTAGCTTTGTAAAGTGCAAGAAAAGTATATAACTTTTCTATGTTGCAGTATTCTCTTCAGTAAAGTATAGATAATTATTGATCTTGTGGCATAATGATAAAGATTATAATTTAATTATTTAAGCCATGTATAGCCTTTAGTTCATTTCCATAGGGCTTGGCAGATGTAAAACACAGTATCCATCATTGTGGTTATTAACAGTGAGATATGGAAATACCCTCTTATAAATGGCAGAGTATCCATTTGTACTGTTTATGAGTGCCTACTATCCTCCCTCTCAGAAAGGATAATTAATTTTTGAAAAGATTTGTAAACTGTAAAAGCAGTTTAGGAACTATAATTTATGAAACAGAGGAAAATCCAATTCTCTAAGACAACTGCTATTAGTATTTTGCTGCATTTCCTTCTGTCCTTTTATCCTATACTAGAGGCCTGGTGCACGAAATTCATGCACTCTGGCAGGGGGTGTCCCTCAGTCCAGCCTGTGCCCTCTCGCAGTCTGGGAGCCCTCAGGGGATGTCCAACAGATGACTTAGGATGTCAGTCGGACATCCTTAGCACTGCTGCAGAGGTGGGAGAGGCTCCCGCCACCACCACTGCACTCGCCAGCCATGAGTCCGGCTTCTGGCTCAGCGGCGCTCCCCCTGTGGGAGTGCACTGACCGCCAAGGGGCAGCTCCTGCATTGAGTATCTGCCCCCTGGTGGTCAATGCATGTCATAGTGATCGGTTGTTCTACTGTTTGGTCGATTTGCATATTAGCCTTTTATTACATAGAAGGATATCCTACCAGGCTTGTTACCATTCACATCTATTTTTTTAAAACAACATTGAACTCTGCAGCAAGAGACTTATTTCTGACCCTTAATAAACTTCATAAATGAAGTAAGGCAGAAGCCACACTCCTGTCTTGCTGACCCAGACTCCAGGCTCATGTTTGGAAGACCAGCTCATGCCTCAGACAGAAGCCGGTCAGTTCCCCAGGCACAGCACAACAGGACAGACTCCCTTTGTTCCTGGTACAGACATGGACGTTCTGACACTCTCCCTCAAGCAGCCCACAGCTGATCTGAGCTTGAGTGAGGAGGGGAAGGAGTTGTGGAGGATTGAAGGAGAGAGTCCAGAAGTGTCTTCTCTAAGACCCCACAAAGACAGGCTGGCTCCACCAGCTCCACAGGCTGGTGCAGGGGAAGGGGAGGACGCAAGTTCTGAGCAGGCTCAGGCTTGAGGGAATTGGCTGTGTCCTTTGTAACCTTAGGCTGCAGTTATAGCCACTGAAAACCAGGCGGCAAGCCACGGGAAGGAGCTTTGCTATGCCCTCGGGGAAAGACAAACATTATTGACACGTTTTGTAGAAATAAACCTGGCACTTTCACTAGCTCTGGCGCACAAAGCTATATAAATGTCAGCTGTTATCATGCACATTATCATTCCCTGTGGGACACAGTAATTTACATTTTTAACATGATCACAAGAGACTCTGATGCAGTGTGTTCAAAGAGTAAACTAGAACAGTGCTTTTCAAATTCTTTTGCTCATGCAAAACATTTTTCTAAAAAATAATGTACTTCTCACACACTTTTAAGTTGACATCTAAAATTTTTCATTACAAGTTTAAGTAGTTGCAAAGCACAAAATCTTGGAAATTTATGAATACTGATATCTTAAAAACAAAACCATTACTTATTATTTTTAATTTTTTTTTACATTTCACCTTAAATTTAAATATAATTTATTTTTAAAAATATGTAATAGCCCAGTGGTTCAAAATTCAAAAGATGACAAAGGGTAAACATGAAAACGTCCCTCTCACCGCTGGTGCCACTACCCAGTTCTTCCCCACCACAGGCAATGCTACCAGTTTCTTGTGTATCATCCAGAGAGATTTTTAAATATGTACATATGTATTCACTCACACATAATGACCTTGTCAATCTTTTGATATCATTACACATAAGAGATTATTTTTTAGCTTTTAGCTAATGATTCAATGTCTATACACATTTCTTTTTCTCCCTTTCTTCTTTTCACCCACCCAATGTTAGTTGGCTATGACATTCTTTTAAATGTAGCTAATGGAATCTAATAACGCCATGATTTGCCATTTAACTTATCTGCTTAAAAAGACTTTGAACAAACTGATTTAACATTTGGAAATTTCACATGCTTCCATTTCATCTTTTAACACATTTCAATGTCACTTTTCACAGAACTTATACAAAAGTAGTACAGCGTTATGCTAGGATGCCCATTATTACTTACCCTCTCATAATTTCCATTCACTACAAATATAAAAATAATTTGATTTTTAAAAATTTTCTGTGGTCACACGAATTTTTGTTTTAGGTTTAATTCTGGACTGAGTAGTTATGATTTTTATTAGTACCTAACCTGTGAAAACACCACATAAAATTTTATAATTATCAAGCATTAAAATTTGATTGGAGCCCTGCTGATATGGCTCAGTAGTTGAGCATCAAACCATGAACCAAGAGGTCACTGGTTCGTTTCCCAGTCAGGGCATATGCCTAGTTTATGGGCCTAATCCCCAGTAAGAGATGTGCAGGAGGTAGCCGATCGATGTTTCCCTCTCACTGGTGTTTCTATTTCTCTATCCCTCTCCCTTACTCTCTAAAAAATAAAAAATAAATAAATGAATAAATAAAATTTTTAAAACACTGATTTGGAAATGTATCTTTTATTGGAATGGATGGGCAGATTTTTTGGTGCTTTCTTTATCAAAGAAAGCTTCCCAGACCCCATTTTAGATATCTGAATTATAACAGACTCCTGAGATTATTATTTCCCCCAGTGAAGACTGAGACTAAATTTGGGTAATAAAGCAAACACATAAGATGTTAAACAATATAATATTTAAATAAAATTCAACAATAAAACACCTGTCATAGGCAGTGCCTAGTGGCCAAGCTATTCAGAAGAGCTCAGGAGAGGATCAGATAGCCAAAGGCTTTATAAAAGAAGCAACACTAGAGGGGGGTTGGGGGAGAAGGTGGGTAGGATTTGAAAGATAACTAGGCAGAGGTAAAAAACTTACCAAGTTTGAAAAGTGTGATATTGATTTTGTTGGCTAGAAAGTAGCAGTTGATATCCTTAGAAAGTACATTCAAACCTCGGTTCTCGAATGTCTCTCAACTCGAACTATTCAGTTCAAGGGAAAAAATGTCTCAGTTGTGGGGGGTTGGGGGTGGAGGGTGGGGAGTTTGGTTCTCCACCTGACAACACTTCCATGTTGATACCTCAGCATGACAAAAAGCATCTCTCAGGCAAAAAAAAAAAAAAAAAAAAAAGGAGAGAATGCTTTTGCTGCTAGTGAAATCCAAAACCACGATTAGCAAAATTTTAAAACATAAAGAGGCCATATCAAGAGTGCTAATGTTGCCCTGACCGGTTTGGCTCAGTGGATAGAGCGTCAGCCTGCGAACTGAGAGGTCCCAGGTTCGATTCCGGTCAAGGGCATGTACCTTGGTTGCGGGCACATCCCCAGTAGGGGGTGTGCAGGAGGCAGCTGATCAATGTTTCTCTCTGATCGATGTTTCTCTCTATCCCTCTCCCTTCCTCTCTGTAAAATATCAATAAAATATATATAAAAAAAGAGTGCTAATGCTGGCGATGAATAAAATAGATACAGAGATGTAGATCAGAGGGAAGGTGGGGGTGAGAAGATGGGTAAGGGGGGGTGATTAACAGGGGATTTATATAAATATATGATAGCCCATGGACACAGACAATAGTGTGGTGAAGGCCTGGGAGGGGCAAGGAGTGGGTTGGAGGAGGCCAATGGTAAAAAAAGGGGGTCATCTGTAATACTTTCAACAAAACATATAAATATAACAAAAGAGAAGAAAAAAAAGTGCTAATGTTGGCTAAGGATGTGAAAGCACCCACAAAACAACAATCACAGGCAACTGGAGAGGTAGAAAAATTGTTGCTGATTTGGATAAATAAAAAGCAGTTAGCCAGTGATAGCATTTCAGAGGCAATGGGTATGTGCAAAAGCCAAGATGCTGCATACTGACCTCCTTAAAGACACCTCTGAAATGAGTGCTGAAAGTGAGTTTGTTTAAGGCTAGTAGGAGGTGGTCTGATAAATTTAAGAAAAATAAATGTTTATTTATAGATAAAACAGTACATTAGTCATATACTATATGTAACAAGGGTTAAAACAAGGAATTATTTGTGGGTCTGAAACTGATTAATTCAATTTACAATATTTCTAATGGGGAAAATGATTCAGTTTTCAAACAAATCGCTTCTTGAACAGCCTTCTGGAATGAATTAAGTTCGAGAACTGAGGTTCCACTGTATGTGGCTCATCAGAGAGAGAGACCCTGGTGCAATGGCAGTGGTTGTTTGGTTTGATTGTTGCAAGCATGACCATTACTTACTGTTAAAAACAGAAAAATGTTGTTGATAATATCAATGTAGGTAAACTGCTGTTAGGCAAATGGTCTTATGTGAGTTCATTTCAGGCAAATTGACCTAGAGCTGAACATACATTTTATCCAAAACTGGGTAATCCATAAACATAATGAAGACTAATATACATCATTATTAAGTCCCACATTCATTCCAGGTTGGACAAAGAAATGAGTTTAAATTCAAATTATCTTATTTTATTCTTCTAATAGCCTTGGCAATATGTTTAGCAAGAGGTATAAGCCATCACCTAAAATGAAAACCAAGAATCTACTGATTTATACTAATTAACTCAGATTCCAGTATCATGAATAAAGACTTTTTTTTTAAGGTACTTGTTCACAAGAAAATAGAAATCATTGATTGTCTCTATAATCTACCACCGAGACCACCACAAGGAACTCCAAACTGGTCTTCCTACTTCCCCACAGCGGCCACTGGCCTCTCTCCCAGATCCACAACCAACCGCAATACCTCTTGAGCAGTCTTACAAAACCCACATTTGGTCCTGTGAGTTCCTTGCCCAAAACCTTTCAATGGCTCCCCCGCACTTCTAGCGGTTCTCAACCTGTGGGTCGAGACCCCTTTGGAGGTCAAACGACCCTTTCACAGGGGTCGCCTAAGACCATCGGAAAACACATATATAATTACATATTGTTTACAGTAGCAAAATTACAGTTATGAAGCAGCAATGAAAATAATTTTATGCTTGGGGGTCACCACAACATGAGAAACTGTATTAAAGGGTCGCGGCATTAGGAAGGTTGAGAACCACTGGATACCTTAAGGTCCTTAGCATGGCATGGTATATAATTTCTCTCCCCCAAAGACCTGCCCTTCTCCAAGTTGATGGGCTTTAACAACCTTTGCATACCATTTCCCTGGTCTCTTATCAATCATAATAAACTACTTGCAATTCTTCACACCGGCCCTACTCTGTCTTTCCTCTGCATGTTTGGTCTACCTTGCCTCCACCTCAATTACCCAGCCTGCTGTTTCCCAAGGCTGCTCGGGAGGCCTGTCCTAGTTCCTCTAGACAGGATTGACCAGGCTCTCCTTTGTGTTCTATAAGCCACACATTCTTCATTACAGCATCAGGATGTTTTATTGCCCTGACTAGTGTACATTTTACCTCTCCCCTATCCTACTCTCTACCACCTACCTATACTACCAAGACCACCACCCCAACAAACCCAAAACAGAACCATAAGCTGCTTGAGGTGCAAGAATCTTGTCTTATTTACCTTTGTATTCCAGTACCTATCTCACATAGTAGATGCTCAGTAAATATATGCTAAATGAATAGACAAGTATATTATTATTTGTAATAATAGCATTAATGACATCAATAAATGAGACACTAATCATGTGCTAGATGTTACTAAATAAGAGTTAAATGTGATCTAGGAGCATCAGTAACTCTGATGTCACAGCCATTTACCTACAACTTCTGAGATTACAAAACAAGATAGAACATGTGCTCGAAGTCAAGGGAAATCCCCTAGGAGCCAATCCTAGCCTTGCCATGCAGCTCAACACACAATAGCAGCCTTTTTTTTTCTTCAAAGTTCACTTCTACTTATCCTGGTTGATGGTATACTGAAATAGTCTTAACATTAAGGGTGACACCCCCTCCTCCCCAAAAAAGGCAGAATAACAAAGGGCAGATCTGAAAACCATTCTAGTGCCCTGCTATGGAATCACTGCATATTTTACTACTGAAAATATAGAAAATGTCCCCATAATTTCCTTTTGTTTCCCTTACCTTGAAGTCACAAAAATCATTATTTTTGGCTAAGACCTTTCCTTATTTAAAATGACCAGGAAATCAGTAAATCAATTCAGCATTTTATCATGACAAAATAGGACTATTTCAAAAATATAGAGACGATTCTTCACTAGTAACTCTAAAATGTAATCACTAGATAGTCAGGTTAAAGAAAATCACATGAATCACACAGTAACTTCAATAAATATAACCCTAATACATTACATTCAAATTACTTTTTGTGATGCCAACACTTAAAAGCCAAGGTATATAAACACTTGGAGTGCGGGTGAATTTCCCGCCAAAATATAAGATGGCTCTGTCTTTTGGTTTTGTTCCATCCACCAAAAGGGTGGATTACAAACAAATATTTGGTAATACGCAGTTACAATCGGCCCGAGTTTACACGTTTCCCGCACTCCACCGCAAATCTATATGAACCGAGTTAAAGACGGCTCCCGCGGAGTACGCGCAATTCACGCGAGCCGACTTAACTCATTTCCCGCACTCCAAGTGTAAAGAATGTTCCTTAACTTGATAAAGGTTATTGATCAAAAAATCTCTGACCAACATGTTTACCTGGAAAACATTAGAAGAAAGCCTATAAAAGCAAGAATAACACAAGGATGTCTACAATTCACTACTTTTCTAGCTTTGTTTCGGAGGTCCCAGGCAGTAGAAAAGGATTAGTAAGAAAATAGAAAGCAATTTGTTTTATTTTCTAATGTTAGAAACCTGATTAAAAATGGGCAAAAGACTGGAGTATACATTTCTCCAAAGAAGATACACAAGTGGCCAATAAGCACATGAAAAGACACTTAACACCACTTATCATTAGGGAAATAAAAATCAAAACTACAGTGAAGTACTACTTCATACCATTAGAGTGTCTACTATTAAACAAACAAGATAAAAAGAAAAAAATAGCAGAAAACAAGTGGTGGCAAGGGTGTGGAGAAATTGGAACCAGTGTGCAACTGTTGGTGAGAATGTAAGTGGTGCAACCATTATGAAAAACAGCATGGAGGTTCCTCAAAAAAATAAAAAACAGAGTTACCATATGATCTAGCCATCCCACTTCTGGACATACACCTAAAGGAATTGAAAGTAGGGTCTCATGGTGTACATATATGTAAACCCATGTTCATAGCAGCATTACTCACAATAGCCAAAAAGTGGAAGCAACCAAAGTGTCCATTGACATTTAAACAGATAAACAAATATACATACAACAGAATATTGTTTAGCCTTAAAAAGGAGACTCTGCCACATTACAACATGAATGAATCTTGGGGATATTATGCTAAGTGAAATAAACCAGTCACAAATAGACAAATACTGTATGATTCCAGTGGTTGCCCCTTACGTATGGTTTCAATTTCCACAGTTTCAGTTACCCATGGTCAACCAAGGACTGAAAACACAAAATGAAAAATTCCAGAAATAAACAATTCGTAAGTTTTAAACTGTATTTCATTCTGAGTACAGTAATGAAATCTCATGCCATCCAGTCCCATCCCCCTCAGGACATGAAGCATTCCTTCATCGTATTCCTTCAGCATATTCACCTTTTCAGTATTGCAGTGCTTGTGTTCATGTAACCCTTATTTTACTTAATAATGACCCCAAAGCCATTCACAAAACTTCATTACAGCATATTGTTATAATTGTTTTACTTTATTATTAGTTTTGGGTTTTTTTGTTTGTTTGTTTGTTTGTTTGTTTTAAATATATTTTATTGATTTTCCACAGAGAGGAAGGGAGAGAGACAGAGAGCTAGAAACATCGATCAGCTGCCTCCTGCACATCTCCCACTGGGGATGTGCCCGCAACGCAGGTACATGCCCTTGACCGGAATCGAACCCCGGGACCCTTCAGTCCGCAGGCCGACGCTTCATCCACTGAGCCAAACCGGTTTCGGCAGTTTTGGTTTTTTAAAAAATATATTTTATTGATTTTTTACAGAGAGGAAGGGAGAGGGATAGAGAGTTAGAAACATTGATGAGAGAGAACATTGATCTGCTGCTTCCTGCACACCTGCTACTGGGGATGTGCCCACAACCAAGGTACATGCCCTTGACCGGAATCGAACTTGGGACCCTTCAGTCCGCAGGCCGACGCTCTATCCACTGAGCCAAACCAGTTAGGGCTATTATTAGTTTCTATAGTTGATCTCTTACTGTGCTAATTTATAAATTAAACTGTATCACAGATATGTACGTATAAGAAAAAACATAGTCTATATAAGGTTCAGTACTATCTGCAATTTCAAGGCATCCACTGGGGGCCTTGAAAAGTATCTCCCACAGATCAGGGGACACCTAAAGTATATGGGGTACCTAAACCAGTCAAATGCATAGAAACAAAGTAGAATGGTGGTTGCCAGAGTCTGAAGGAAGGGAAGAAATAGGAAGTTGTTAAATGGGTATTGTTCATAAAACTTCCCAGGCCAAGAGACCAAAGAAAGAGGCTGACAACTCCATCATTACATCAAAAGTTTATTAAGGGAACTTACTTACTAGACGCATCTTGAGTGACAAGACTATATGGTTTTAGTCTTCCGTGCTGCATGGCCAGCACTAAACAATTATATGGAACTGTGAAGGATGGATAAGGGGAAAATGCCTTGCATTCTTGCCCTGGGAAGGCCAAGGGCCTGTTCCAGAAACCAGCATCCTGGGGCTTAAGGGAGGGGTCTCTCAGACAGTTTCTGAGGGGATTTACAGGACTCAATCTCTGTTCTGGCCTGGATCTAGCTGATGGATCCTGCAGAAGTCACCTCATGGAACAGTCTCCTCTCCACAAGTATAGTTTCAGTCTTACAAGCACAAAAATTCTATAGATCCATTGCCCACCATGAATATCCTTAACACTACTGACCTATACTTTAAAATTGCTAACACTTGCCCTGGCCACTGTCGCTCAGTCGGTTAGAGCATCGTCCCACACAGGTAAATCGGAGGCTTCAATTCCCAGTCAGGGTGCATATGGATACAGATCTCTCTCTCTCTCTCTCTCTCTCTCTCTCTCTCCAATAAAATATATATCCTCAAGTGTGGATTTAAAAAAAAAAGGCTAACATTGATTCATCTATTACATAAACCATATGTGCTACATATGCAAAGTGAATAAATGCAGTGATAATGGTTAAGATAGCAAGTTTTCTGTTATGTAAATTTTACTACAATTAAAAAAATAAAATAAATTGTTATGATTTGTCTATCTCTTCCCTTCAAAAATCCAAGGCTCTCAACTAAAAAACTAGTGGGACTAATATGAGTATAAAGTCAGAATTAGAAAACATGAAAATCAATCGCTTTGTTATACCAACAAGACAGACTTGAGCAGAGCAAGGACAATGGGCCAGGTACAGAAGGTCAACAGGGTGGACAATCAAGTGTTGGGTGGGACCTCACCCCAAGGGTGACTTTTCCTCCCCTCTATATCGCTGATTTGGACCCCCTGACCTTTCCTCCCTAAAGATAACATCTTGGCCTCTGTTGTATTTAAGCTCCAGGCCCAGATAAACAACAAAACAGCCACAGCCCTCAGGACCAACTGCATTGAATAATGACCCCCTGGTGCTGGCCAATCAATGGAGATCACAACTCTGAAAGGACATACCTAGAAAGCTACTGAATACTCTATTGAGATCTTCTCCTGGGAAAGATCCTAAAATCTCCACCCTTAGAACCCTTAGGAAGGAGGACCCAGTGAGCTCTCCCTCCTGGGAGCACATTCATGCCTTTCCCCTTTCCTTCCCTCACCCCTCCCTGCCCCAGGCATGTTACCATTAGCTTCCTAACTCCCAAGCTCCAGGGGTCCTTCCTTTACCTCTATAACTTGTTTCCTAAGCCCATTTCTTCTAGGAATTACTTCTACCTCTGTGATTTGCCAAATAAATGTTTTCTTATAGTTTTGGGTCTTGGCTCTGAATTCTTTCCTAGCCAGAACCCAAGTACCGAGGTTGCTGAACCGAGGTTTGATCTGACCCCACTGGTTATACACCTGGTGCCTTTCCTGTTGCCTCCAACAAAACCAATTAAAAGCAATTAAACTAAGTAAAATGGGAAATGAATCCCATTTATAATAAAATATGCAGAAATTAATTTAAATATGTACAAGCTATAAGAAGAAAATCATACAACTTTACAGAAAAACATAAAAGAAATTCTGAACAGTTAGATAAATGATGTTGCTGGATGGGAAGACCTTATTTTCAGGCCCCTTGATACTGATCTTCAATTTAATATAATTTCAATGGGATCAGATCTTGAGAAACTAACTTTCAAATCTACACTAATAAAAGACAAACATGCAAATTGACTGTACCTTCACTATGCCTTAAGCCACACCCACCAGCTAATCAGAGTGCTATATGCAAATTAACCCAACCAAGATGGCAGCTGGCAGCCACAGAGCTGGAGCAAGCAGGAGGCTTGGTTGCCCCAATGATGGAGGAAGCTAAGCTTCCTGGCCGGCTGCTGCCTCCTCTCAAGGAAACAAAGTTTCAATTATAGAAGGTAAATAAACCCCAGATACCTGCTTCCAGCCACCATGGCCACGGAGCTGGAGCGAATAAAAACAAACAAACAAAAAAACACAAAAAAAGGAAAGGCTGGGAGCTTCGGTCGCCGGGGGGGCTTGGTCAGTCTGAAAACAGCCATCAGCCCCTCACCCAGGCTGGCCAGGCACCCCAGTGGGGACCCCCACCCTGAAGGGGGTGTGGGCAGCCTGAAAACGGCCCTCAGCCCCTCACCCAGGCTGGCCAGGAACCCCAGCAGGGACCCCTACCCTGCAGGGGCTGTGGCCAGCCTGAAAACAGCCATCAGCCCCTCACCCAGGCTGG
>NW_005871086.1:3589797-3616802 GCF_000147115.1 Myotis lucifugus | reverse complement strand
AATAAAAGGGTAATATGCAAATTGACCCTAACAGCAGAACGACTTGGAATGACTGGTCCCTATGACACACACTGACCAACAGGGGGCAGATGCTCAATGCAGGAGCCTTCCCCTGGTGGTCAGTGCGCTCCCACAGGGGGAGCTCCGCTCAGCCACAAGCCAGGCTGATGGCTGCCAGCACAGCGGTGGTGGCGGGAGCCTCTCCTGCCTCCTCAGCAGCGCTAAGGATGTCCGACTGCAGCTTAGGTCTGCTCCCTGCTGGTAAGTGGACATCACCCCAGGGCTGCCAGGCTGCCAGAGGGATGTCTGACTGCCGGCTTGGGCCCAATCCCCCAGGGAGTGGGCCTAAGCCAGCAGGTGGACATCCTCTGAGGGGTCCCAGACTGCAAAAGGGCATAGGCCAGGCTGAGGGAACCGCCCCCCCCCGAGTGCACAAATTTTTGTGCACCAGGCCTCTAGTTCATCTATAAGAGTTTATGTTCACAACTATCAAAACAACATTTAGAGGGGAAATAAGAATACAGGTGAATTGAATCACCACATATTTGAATAACTGGAAAACTACATTAATTACAAAGACATGCAATTGTCACTGGGTCTAGCTAAACATCTCAACAGCAACAACAAAAATATTAAGGGATCTAGAAATAGATTAGCATGTAGAAAGGAATTTATATATGAAAGTTGGCACTCCATATCTGCTGAGCAAGAATGATCTATATTAAAGAGAGTTGGAGCAAGTAGTTATCTGGGGAAAACAAATTAATAGCAGTTTACATTGTTTGGGTTTTACAATGCTCCAGGCTAAGGTGTTTAAATGCATTATTTCATTAAATACTAAAAACAACATTTTTAAGAACGTATAAGGAACCCAAGGCATAAGTAGGTGATTAGCTTGCCCAGTAACTTGTCCAATAAAGGTGTGACTGCCCAGTAACTGCTGAAGCCTCAAATTTGACTCCACATTCCATTCCACAGCCCAAGCTCCCCCATCATTACAGCACACTGCCACCCTTAATACACATTTATTTACTCCAAAACACAAAAACAAATTCTAGATTTAAAAAAAAATCTAAACATATATGTGTGCATTTTAGCTAAAATATACTTGTTGTTAAAATTTAGGTTAGAAAAAGCTTCCTTAAACCAACAATAAGTCCAGAAAAGATGTAACTACATAAAATATAAAATTTCCATATGATGAAAGAGCGGGAGGCAAAAGACATGACAAGCTGGAGATTAAGAATGCAATATATACAACAATCAAAGGATTAATTTCCTTAATATATAAAAAGCTCCTTCAAATCAAAAGAGTAAAGACTAATGATGCAATTTACAAAAAAAGCAAAGCAAGTCACAAAAGAAGATAAAATGAATAAGATATCCAACCATTCCAATATCAGAAAAATACACACTTAAAACAAGTGTATACAACTTTTAACCATTATATTGGCATTAAATAAATGAACATTGGTGAAATGTGAGTAGCGGCCCTGGTCAGGGTACAACCAATCAATGTGTTTCTCTCACGTTGGTGTTTCTGCTTCTCTCTCTCTCTCTCTCTCTCTCTCTCTCTCTCTCTCTCTCTCTCTCCCCCTTCCCTTTTCTCTCCTCCCCCTCCCTCCATCCCTTCCTTCAACCTTCTCTTCCACACTCTCTAAATATCAATGGAAAAACAACAAAGAGCACACCTGGAAAGCTGATGAATATTCACTTGAGACCCTCCCCTGAGACCTCCCCTCAGAATCCTAACACCCTCAATGCAAAGGACCCAGACCAGCACGCCCACACTATTCCCTTCCCCTACTCCCTTCTTCCTTCTCAGGGACCCCAGGACACTTGCAGCCAGAGAGCAATGGGCAGTGGCAGCTCATCCAGGCTAACCCCCTGAACCTGTCTGCAAGGCCCTCTCTTCTCTGACTTCCCAGTGAGCCAAAGCAGCCCAGCCTAAGCTCACCTGCTTCTTCTGTGCCCTTCCTGTCTCACTGCCCTAAGTGTATTTTTACTGCGGCCAAGAAATCCTTGGATTGCTTGACTGCACTTTGTCTCTTAACTGAAATCTTTCCTTCAAGAAAACAACAACAAAGGTTTCGTCATCTGGCCAGTAACAGTAACATATCACAAAGGCCTATAAAATATACAATGCACAAACCCATTGCCTAAACCGAGAAAGAAGACACTTAGCATAATCCTGTCTAGACACAGGACATTAAAAGGAAATCCATTCATGGCTAATGCAGCCTGTTAGCTATGAATGGAGAAACTTTTCATAGTACAGTAGGCCACTAAAATATTCCAAAATATTTATAGCTTTCCCTGGCTAGTGAGGCAGGGATGTCTGGCTCACTAAGAAGGGTAGCCAATCACTCTATAACCAAGGGAACCCAAATTAGAAACAAACCAGAAAGTAGACAGTCGTTGAGAGGTGAGTTATTTCTCTATCTGATCCAAAAATACTCTGAATAGGATGTTCCTGAGCTACTCCAGGGTTCTGGATGGTGTGAGTAAGCCCCAAGAGATGCCACATGCATTGACAGCTTGCTCACTCCCATCTCCAGTGGCCATGACGCCCCCTGCTAGGGCCTCTTTCCCGTGTGCTTACTCTCAGGAGGGGCAGTCTATGTGCTATGCCCTGGCTGCAGGCCAGCTCTGAGGTACAGCCAGTGGAGAAGAGCTTTTCCCAGATGCACATTGGAAGAGAAACCAAATATGCACAGTTCATTTTGCTTCAGAAAACATGAGTACTTTTCTTTGTACTTTTTTCTCCCTCATTTCATGGGTAATTAAGTTACTGCCAGTTCCCCAAATGGTACCATTTGAATCTCACAAACATTAACTTCATGAGGAGGAGGCAGGTCTGAAATATATGCAAAATTAACTGCAGTGTGTTCTCCCATAGCTCTCTATCATCACTGGTTTTAAAGGCATCACAGAATATTAAGAATCACTAATCAGAGCTGGCTTTTGTGAGTCACAAGATTGTTAGGAATGCACTTGACTTTTAAGAAAAATAAATCGCAAGACACAAATTCATTAATTGTATTTACTCTTTAAAAAAAATAATATGCCTTGGAATATATTTAAAGAAAAATCATAAAAGAAAATTTGAATAGTTTTATAAGCTATGTTCCTAGGCAGAAATACTAAGCATTTTAAAGATCTCAATTTTCCTACCCACTTTCACATCAATTTAAAAATTAATGCAATTCCAATAAAGGTCCCAAAGGAATCCTTTTGAAACTTAACCAAGTAAACTAAGATTTGCTGTAAGAATAAATAAGAGAAAGCCACAAACATATTTCCAAAAAGTATGCATGACAACTTGAACAGATTCTGAGATGCAGTATCATGCTGCAATAATTAAAATGCTGATACAAAATTTCAAACACATCAAAGAGAACAGAAAGCCCCAAATAGTCCCAAAGTTAGCACACAGAGGGATAATTATTCCAGAATCCTGCTGTAAAATTAACAACTTAGGAAAAAAGAGGTTGGCTTAGATCTCTACCTCAGGCTATGCACCAAAGTTAATTTTTTATGTGAAATTGAAGGAAAGTGAGAAGGGAGAAGTAGAAAGAAATTATTTAAGAAATTTGAAGATATACATGATCTTTGAACACAGAAAAGTCTTCATAAGCCAATAGAAAAGATATATAATAAAATGAGAATATATGACTACATAAATATTTAAAACTTATGTACCCCAGAAATTACAATTAAAATTAAAGGCAAATGATAAAGGAAATAGATTATTTTCAGTGTTCTAAAAATATTAATTTTTATCTAAAGATATTCAGTATGAAAACATAACTTTGGCTATTTATTAATATGCATCTAAACCTTAAAAAGGCATATACCCTTGTATTTAGCAATTCCACTATAAGGAATTTTGTTAAAATGTAACAAACGTCACCAAAAATAGTCAAGTTTTCAAGTGAAAAAAGCAGCCTGCAGAGTGTGATCAAACAAAATTTTAAGTCTTAAATTTACATTGGCCTATCATGATGCATAAGGTTGGCAATGGTTTTTCTATGGAACAGGATAACAGAAAGTTTCTTTTGCTTTCTGATATTTCAGGATATTTCCAAAATATTATTTTGCAATTTACAAAAACATTTAAAACTTTTGAAAGAGAATGTTCCTAGATGGCGGCGGAAGGTTTTCTGAGATCAGAAAACAAAGCCTCTACATTAAGGAGACGTAGATATCCACAGCGCAAGGCTCTAAATGATGGCCATTGTATTTCCTATGAACTGACTAGAGCAGAAAGCATAATGCTTCCACAGGATGATAAAAAACAAAAACAAAAAAAAAACAGGAGTTTTTCTTCATGCCATTGTAGAAGGCCTGTGTGGTCAGGGGTAATGTTGTATGTGCCAATCCTGTCCATGCAGGCCAACGAAGCGACTGGTGGGAATCCACAGAGCAGAAGAGGGTCAGAGTATAGGTACCCGCCCCCCGCCCCTCACCACCACCACCACCACTCCACTCCCTCCCAGGAGATCACTGCAGCCCTCCACCCAAGTCCCAAGTCCCCTGCTGGGTTCCTGTTAGGCAGTGTTTTCCATACTACTAAGCTTCCCTCTGAAGTCCTTGGTTTCCCAATAGCTTCTCCCACCCTTGCCCCTTCAGGTCTAGGACTTTAAAGCTTCTCACTAGTACCAGCCCCAAACTACTGCTTCATCTCTTGTTGAGTTTCCTAAACCCTGCCCACACCTTTGTAAATATTCTCTAATAAACTCTCAATCAAGTCACCCAATTGGCATGTTGCCTGATTCCCAACAGAACTCTGCTTGATGTAGTAATACCCGCAATGAAAAGAAAATAAGGCCAAGTGCCTTTATACTGCACAAAAGATCTGACCTAAAGTGGTAAACACATTATTTTCATTCAAGTTTGAGATAAAAAGTTTAACCCTATGTTAACTCTTATTATTCAATGATTATATGATACCAAGAGTATCTTATGCTTTCTAGGTTTTTGTTTTTAAAGACTAAGGAAGTTTAGTCTTTAAACTACATAACCTCAGCACATACAGGACAGTGTATTAGAAAAGGGACAGAATACTGGTTATCTATTTCTGATGAGACAAACTGCTTTTGTCACAAATTTAAAAGGTAGGCATTTTTCTCTCATGTTCCCCTTGTATGTGCCACAGAACACCTTTTTACTTTGTTGTGATTGGGTTTTGCTTAGCCCCGAGCTTCACAAGTTCACTGCTATTTCTGATTGGCTCCACAGGAAAGCGGCAAGGACTCACATTGGGTTGATTAACCCTTAAGATGTGAGAAGTCCACTAAAGAATTCCTTCTGAAAATGTAAGACCATCCCCCAAGCTTGTTTCAGCAGCAAGCTCCGGTTCTGAGAAGAACATGGGGTCTGTCACTCAGGTGGTCTCCAGCTCAAGTCCCAGGAAAAGGGGCGGGGGGGGGGGGGGGGGATTCTCTTTTCACTCAAAACTGCAGTGAGGCATTCCAAACACAAGGAGGAATGTAAGAAAGCACAGCCCAAGAGATGGGAGAAAGGGATTCTCTCTCCTTGAGCAGAACAATGCAGGCACAACAGTGGGCTAACATGGGGGCCCTCCCAGAGCAGTGGAGGTCAACTCTAGCACCTGAGAGTCCCCTGAGTGACAGCTCTGGAGGTTCTGGTGTTTCTCTCACCTGGCACATCACCAAGGCACCAAGAGCTCAGAGATTGGCAGCAGAATTGCCCTTGATGGGGGGCACAATGTCATCAAAATGGCATCAGAGGCTCTAATGGAAGCCAAAGGCTTTAGCTGCCAAGGTAGTCACAGTGTCATCAGCAGCTACAGAGGATGCTGACGGCCTTGGAAATGACAAGAGAGAGGATCCTTGGCAGTGGGCACCAGCAACAGTGGCTAGCTACCCTCCTGTGACGAAGAGGATTCAAGAAGCAGTAGTTTAAGGGGACAGCTTCTCTCATATCAGCTCTCTTTTACTTTTTATTCTTGAACAAAGTGAGTTTACAGTATTAGGTGTTATCTTAAGCCCTCAGGGAAAAAAAAAAAAAAGATCATTGAACGATAAACTCTGAATAGAGGGAAATCTAAGCAGTGGCAAGTCCGAAGTGGCCGAGGGCAGCATAAGGACAGTGTGAGACTCATGATGAAAAACATCATCTCTTTTCCATCTCTGCCAAGAACTAGGCTCAGATGTCAACAGCTCACAATTGCTATCGCACAACTGAAATATGAATGCTAGAGTGTTGACCTCCCGTTTCACTCATTTAATGAATAATACACACTAGAAAAATAAAAGCACTGAAGGTATAAAAGCGTAAGACTTCAAATACCTTGAAATATTTTGTATATAGTTTTTCTGTCTCTGTGATTCCTACAGAGTGGTAAATTTTGTATGTTTCCCTAAGGACAGGGGAAATCAATGAAAATACCACAGAATGCATTGTTATAAGCCAAATGTTTATTTCTCAACAACAGAGACAATAAAAAGGAAAATGTTGACTTCCTCAAGATTAGCAATAAGTGACAAGGCACCATGAGTACTGGGTCAAAAACAAGTTTCCTTCAGGCATGGGCTATCTTATTCTTTTATAATATCCACCCCCCCATCCCCCAAGTGTGTCCACAAGGTATTGTGTACCTCCAAGGCTTTCAAGAACCTGAGCATTAGCCCTAGGACAGAGGTTCTCAACCTGTGGGTCGCGACCCCTTTGAGGGTCGAAGGACCCTTTCACAGGGGTCGCCTAAGACCATCGGAAAACACATATATAATTACATATTGTTTTTGTGATTAATCACTATGCTTTAATTATGTTCAATTTGTAACAATGAAAATACATCCTGCATATCAGATATTTACATTACGATTCGTAACAGTAGCAAAATTACAGTTATGAAGTAGCAATGAAAATAATTTTATGGTTGGGGGTCACCACAACATGAGGAACTGTATTAAAGGGTCGCAGCATTAGGAAAGTTGAGAACCACGGAGCACAGTAATTAAGCCACAGTACTGTCACTCGTGGGAACTGGCCGACCTAGATGCCTTCCCTTAATTGCCACCCTCTCTCTGTTGCATGATGTCATTGGGCCATCAGAGCCCTTCTAGGAGAACTATCATTGTTCAGCCCTTCATCCTCATTTTCCCCATCTCACCCAAAACTTTAGAGACCTCTCAGAACATAGATCATTACATTAAAACAAGAAAATAAGGAAGACTGGAAAAGCCACACATGGGGTAAATTAGGGTGCTCCGCTGAGCTTCAGAAATAAAAGAAGACAGAGTGAAACCTAAGGAATTTCTGTAGAACTATAAACACCCCCCAAATACCACTGAGGTTTATTTCCTTCTCTATTACCAAATGGAATTTGGCTAATTATTCCCTGAAAATAAACACATTAACTCTATCATTAATAAAATTAACACTAATGGCCAGTTACAAGAAGGATGCCATGATGCATTGGTAGGGATGAGACTAACATCACCAATATAAACTGGGAATAAGAACGTATAGGATTCTGGTTTTTCATTAAAAGCAAACTTTAATACTTATAATTGTTCAGACTGTGCCAGATCATGAGGAAAATAATTTGATATGTGGCTCAATATTGCAATCAAAAGCATTCCAATTTTGGAAAATCAAATGTAGGTAAGAAGACTGGAACAGCTACATATATGTTCTTTCTGTAAGTCAAGCACTGCAGGAAAAAATGCTATGAAGTAGTTGATGCCTTGGGGTGGTCAGAAGTTTGCAATTGTGCAAAAGGAGGCTAAAAGCAATCAGGTTGCTGAATGAAATTCATGTGTTCCAATCACTGAAGAAATTTTACAATACTGCAGAAAACCCATCTATTACTAAATCACCTAAACTTTGATCCACTATGTATACCTATGAGTACAACTGAAGTACATTTTTATAACCAGATAGACTGACCTTAATATGCACACATACCTAAGACAACCAGCAGAATATAAGCATGCATAGGTGATCTTCAAATGCTAGGATGACAGAGGATTCATTAGAGATACATATACTCACACATATACAATTAAGATATACTATCCTCTCATCCTTCATTTTACAATTTCATGTGAACCTTTCACTTACAGAGTAAAAATGTCTAGATTCCCACTCCATTTAAATATATTCAAGCAAAGCTCCTGGGAAGGTTTCCAGAGAGTTAGGTTCCTTTAAAAATGGCCACGCACGAACTAAAGCTTTCGTCTAACAAAAGTGAAAGAGTAACTGATATGGGATCTGTACATTCACTCTGCACAAGGTTCCTGTAGCTGAAAAGCATTAGTCACAGACAAACAGCAAATCAGATTACAGCTCTGGAGAACCATACTCTGCCTCTTCCAGCAACCCTGCCAGCTCACACATTATAGAGGCCCAACCACCTGTTTCCTGAGGAATTTGTAATCTACCTTCTCCATTAGTTCCCCAAAGGGTCTCTTACTTTACACCTGTGCCCCCCTTCATTCATTCCACTGCATTCACCTTTCATCTCAAAAAGATTAATTAACGATAAGAGTGTAAGGGTTCCCTTTAAAGGCGCAACCAAAAAGAAAAGCCTTCAGCATTACATTTTATAACAAAACAAAAACTCAAATTCCGAGAGTCTCCTGAATTAAAAAAGCCATTGCAGCAGGAGACCCATTCCTGGGTGCCTGGCCTGTTTTCACATTACCTGCTTCAGTGTACTTCAATCCCACTTTTTCTTCTGCGTCCTTTGTCTTTGGGGGTGGCCAGACAGCTTGGAGTCTGCCAGGAGTCCTATCGTCCTGCTCAGTGGGGCTGTGTTCAGGCTGTTTAAAAAGTGGGCAAAGAAAATGATCAGTTAAATGAAATATGGCTAAAGCTAATTATTCCCCGAAAACAAACATGTTAACTCTAACATGAATAAAATAATGGCCAATTGCACATTGCATTCAATGATCCTTTCCCAGACATGTAAAGTGATCAGTGGGAGTGAAAATTAAAAAAACAACTCAAGGTTATGGGGATGTAATTACTGTACAGCATGGTAACTATAGTCAATAGTGTTGTAGTTTAAATTTGGAAGTTATTAAGAAGGTAAATTTTAAATATTCTCATCACATGAAAAGAACTTTGTAATTCCGCATGGGGATAGAGGGTAAAGAGCCTTATTGTGCTAACTGTTTCACAATACATACAAATGTCAAATCATGTTGTATACCTGAAACTAATATAATGTTGTATGTTCATTATACTTCAATTAAAAAAAAACACACCTCAAGGCCAAGTATTACACAACCCTTGATAGATGATTTTTATCATGTAACTATCTCTAAAAAAAATCACAAATCCACTTTGAGCTGTAGATATAGATACAAATGTACTCCAATCAAGTACACTTATAGGAATGTTTACAAGTGTATCCCAAACAACTCCATGGTTTTTTCTGATATAATGACTACTATTCCACTTTCCATCAACATTAGCTGTAGGCCAAGATACACTTCTCAAGCAGCCCACATTGCTAGTTCAATTCGCTTTTCTTTCCTATTAAAAAAATAATAGTGAGGTGGCCTTCAAGCTATTTTTATCCATTGATTTTTGTAACTATGCAAGTGTTATATTGTGTTTAGTTTTTAACTAAAACCCAAGATAATTCTACCAAAAACTTTTTAATTTTTAACACTTTAACTGATGAACTGTATAAGAGGAAATAATTGTATTCTGAGTTGATACAACCCAAGACGTGCTATTTGTTGTCCTTATGAACCTCTAAGATTTACTGGACAGGTAGTCTATAAATTACCAAATTAATTTTCTTTGAGTAACAGTTTTTATTAATTAGATAGTCACCACACACTAACTTCACTTAATCCTCACAACCACTCTATAGGTTGAGGGTTAGCACTTTTTTTTTTCTTTTCTCCTCATGAGGAGATTGAGGCTCAGAGGTGATCAGGGTCACCCAGACAGTAAGTGGCATTGTCAGAATTAAAATCCAGGTCTCATTTTAAATGCAGTGCTCAATCAGGATGCCTTGTAACCAACACAGAACATTTCAATTACATCACAAACAAGTATTCTGCTGAGTGGCAGACATATAAAAGAAAAATACTTTTCACCAAGGTATATAATTAAGTGGTGAGGAAACCTGGGCTGTTTCCATATTGCATCGCATCCTCATGCTGCTCAGTTTTATATGAACATTTACTATTAATGTTTAAACTCCGAGTGGCAGCTTCCCTTTCCCACCAGCACATAATTACATACACCTCTCTTATACCAATCCATAAAAACATAAGGAAACGCTGCTGTCCTACTCCTTACAAGGACAATTTCAATAATAATCATCATTCACCTAAAAGACAGTCACTAATAATAGGTGATCGGAATTCACTTTGACAGGAAACCTCAAAAGCAATACAGCAGCATCACATTGTAGGACAAAATGGAAAACCCAATTCTACATACGCTTTTGGAATCCGAGGGGCCGTCTGCTGGCCTTGCCTTGGACCGTTCAAACACAGCTCTTAGGGACTCCTTTTCATGCCTCATCTTGCGCTTGAGAGCTTCCAGCTCAGAGGTGTCAGCTGTGGTCCCCTTTTTGGGGGGACGGATGAACAAGGCTTTAAAGGCCTCCAGGGCGGTTTCTGGTGGCTTCGGTTTGACCTCTCCACTTGGGGTTTGGGCTTCTGCTGGGCCGCCCTGGCTCTCCTGGGCAGCGCTGCAGCCCATCTCTCCTCCCCGGGGCAGCTCAGGGTCTTCTGCCTTCACTTCGGCCCTGGGCATGTCGATGCTGAGGAGCTGGGAGAGCTGCTCCAGGAGAGTGGGAGGGGCCTTCAGGTCACTGGCTTTCTCCCCAGTCTTCCCTGTCGGAGGCCCTGTCTGTGCTAGGGACTTCTGAACGGGCTGGGTCAATTTGAGCAGAGCCAGGTCCCCATCCTTTGGTTTAATTTCGGTGATGGTCTCCCCACCCTCAGCGGGAGACCCCTTCTTCAGCACGCGGAGCCCACTGAAGAAAGCTGGTAGCTGGAATGACTTCTCTCCAGGGGCTTCTTTTTTAGAAGAGGTGTTCTCGGTGACACCAGCACTCAAGCTCTGTGTTCCCACAGGTAGAACTTGGGAACATTCTTCCCCAGCCTGTCCTTGACTGGGGCTGTGCTCCGTCTGAAGACCACCTTCACCAGGTTCTGGTTCACTACGTGTCTCAGGGGGAGCCCCCTGGGGACCTTCCTCTCCGAGCTCTGCAGCATCCCTCTCCCCAGCGGCAGTGTTCTCGCTACAGTCTCCTGGCTTTTCTTTGGGCTCCTCAGGTGGCTCGGATAAAACAACACTTGGGGACTTTGGGCCATTGGTGTTGCTTCCCTCTTCTGGCTCCTGGCCACCATCATCAGAGTCCGAATCACTGGTGGTGGTCACCAGGGTCCCGCGAACCAAGATGGCATCGTCTCTGCTCACACTCAGAGCAGTGAGTGGAAGAAGCTCTTGACCAGGGAGAGAAGTCCCTGCCTCTGCTTTTCCCTGACCTCCCTCCGACTCCCTCCCTGCCTCCTCCCTCGCAGTCTTCCCATCATCTCCTCCGAGGCCCGGTGCAACCTGAGCCCCTGCCTCCTGCTCATCCGAGCCCTGGCTGGGACCATCCAGCCCACGCGTGGGATCCACCACTAAAGGGTGGAATGCTTGCAGCACCACATCTTCCTCTTCGGGCTTCACAGATTCCAATTTACTCGCAAACCCAAAGAAGGATTTCATAGAGAACTTGCTCAGGATCGACTGGGCCATTTCGGGTCCTGCTTCAGACTTGTCTGGTTGCGAGACATCACTGCCATTCACAGGGTCACCGACGTCCTCCATGCCTCACAGCAGCGCCCTCGATGGCAGTCCCGACTTCTGTTACCTGCCCCTGCTCTCAGTGTATCCACTCCATCAGCTCTTAACTTACAGGACAGGAGCAACAGGACCCGGCGGCCGGCTCCTCGGCCACCCAGCAGCACACTTGGTCTCTTTCAGGTCGGTCACTGTGCTCCCCTTCCGGTCTGTGCGGCCACGGTGCGCCCAGGGCCACTGTAAAAAGTCCGCGGAGCTCTATGCCCAGAAGCTGCCTGGGCTGCGCACCTTACTACTCGCGGGCTGGGAGGCTGCTCCTCTGGGACTTCCGTATTTATTTCCGTGGACAAAAGGCTTTTTGTCGTAAGGAAAGTCAGCCGGCCCCAGTCATCCCAGCCCAGGACTTCACCACAGCTCCGCCCCAGTGCCTGTCTTTCTCCTGGTTGCTTTCAACTTCCTCATTGGTGAGCAAGTGAGGCTCCAGAAAGTGCTGAGCCGGCAAGCTGCTCCTGACAGCCCTCCACCACCCCAGCAGCCCAAGACGTTCAAAAGTGAATCAGCAGAAAATGACTGAAATACTTTTACGAGCCCTCCTTTGCCATCTAAATTATGGTCAGAAGCTTGTGTCATCCAGGCCAAAACAAAACAAACAAACAAACAAAAACAACACACAAAAAACTAGCAGTGCACACAGATCAACAGCCACTCACAAAGCAGAAATAAAAGTAAAGAAAGAACTTGATCATCTCAAAATCCCTGGAACTCAAAAGCAGTTAATTTACTGCCCTTGAAGCTTTTTTTTTTTTAAGTGCTTTCTTCCGCTTCCCTGCAGGTTTCATCTGGAATGCAGATTTTAGCTGCGGAGGCCAGAGAAGGAAAACCAACGCGACTGGTTTCAGATTACTGCTGTTTTAGCTCTGCCCTGGTGTCTCAGTGTTCCACAAACAAGTACTTAGACAAGCACGCCCACCACACCCAGTGTCCACCAGCCTTAGGGTGGCAGAGTAAACAGCCCCAGCAGGAATGGTTACTCTCCACACTCCCTGCCAACCTCAGGCTTCTTCAGCAGCTCTGCCTTCCTGGCTCTCTTAGGAATCCTGGCGGCTAAAGGGCACCTCTCTCTGCTTCAGTGATCCAACCAACGAAAGGAAGCCTGGCATGGTACAAGGTAACACACAACCTGCCTTGTTAGGCAAAGCAATTCACCGAAGTCCCCGAGGAGCCACATTCCTCTAAGGGACAAAACATCTGAAAGGTCTCTACCGGCCAGGTCTCTATCAAAGACTCAATTTGCCTAAAGCAGAAACGGGACAGACAAAACCACCACCCACCATCAGCTCAATGTAGTTCCCAATACTCTGATTATATCCTGGGAACCTGGCAACTGAGGTCGTGGAAAAACTGCAGCCCTGTCTCCCAGCTGCATAGTTGCCTCTTGGGACAGCTTCCTGTCGTACCTGAAGGTCTCAGTGTTTCTCTTTCAAATCCTGTCCAGTCAGCAGGCATTGAGTAAGCACCTGGGATAGGCAAGGCACCGTGCTGGATCAGGAGAGTCAAGCTAGCTTAATAGTTACCGTGGCTCAAAAGTAATCACCGGCTCTCTTTGAGCCCAAGTGTTAAACACAAACAGCAATTTATTCTGCAAAATAGTTGTTGCCAACAAGCCAAAGGACAGTCTTGCCTTCTCTGTAGCAGGGAATGGCTGTGGGTCCCCCACTGATAACTTGTATCATGTTCCCCAATAAATATGAACACTAAGAAATTCTGATTGCAATAGCACGTCTAGCAATGTGTTCAAAAGGAACTCTCGCACAAAGGGGGTACATATTGTATTCCATCCATCCTTATAGGAAAGTTAAGATAGCACTTCCTAATCCCTGATTTGACTATGTCTAAATGGATACTTTCCTGTTTGCTAGTGATCCTAGTATATTTTGGGATTATGAACTAGGGCACACGCAATTAAAATACAAGTCCACCACACAGGCAGAAATATTCATTGGTGCCATTTAAGTCTCAGACCCAGCTTTTTGTCCAGAGAAAATGCACATTGACCAAATCAGACTTCTGCTTCAAGGCTGAGGGAAAAAAGGAATCATCACACCTGCCTATAAGATCAGTCTTCCAATATATGGGTGAGGGGAGGAGACATGGCACATATTTCCTTCTTTAACTGAGAAGGCTCCATCTTCTCAGACATAACTACTAACTGATTTTTAGAATACGTTTCAAGAAGCCTCAGCAGATTTGGCAAAATGGGACATAAGTTGGAGAGACTTGTTGACCTTTCTACGCTATAGCATGGAGCAAAATTATAGTTTCAGAATCCTCTCAATACCCACAATGCTGATACATCATGGAGGGGGGGCGGGCAAGTCATGGGTCTCAGGAGATGATGTGATTCCAGCCCCTCAAGGTGGGTAAGGTATTATTAGGTTCATTTTAAAAGTGAAGCAACCATGGCCAAGAGAACATAACTGCCCCAGGTTGCACAGCTAATGAGTGGAGAATAGTAATCATATCTAACAGTTATTAGGTGTTTACTATGTGCCAAGCACTGTTCTACATTAACTGACTGATACATATAACTATGAGGTCGGTTTTATTCTCTTTTTCCTATTTGGAAGCACAGCAGGATAAAGTGGTTTTCCCATGTTCACAGCATCGGTGAGCGGTGAAATGAGAACCTGAGTCCAGGCCATCAGGCTCCAGAATCCACACTCTTAATCACTCTTCTAAAACCTTGACTTCCACCTCCTGCCAAAATAGGACGCCACACACACCTGAATTGTGAGATATGAAGGCATATCAGCTTATGTGGTTGGTGGTCTCAGTACTTTACCCTCTGAGATGACACAGAATACTGACTTCACAAAAACCTTCATGAGAATGACCATTCTTTTCCCTTGCTGTAATTGAGGGGAAAAATCTAGAGGCGCTGCTTAGAAAAATCAAGCAAAAATTCCTAGCTGGCCCTGGCCGATGTTGCTTAGTTGGTTGAATGTTGTCCCATGCACCAAAAGGTTGCTGGTTCAATTGCCAGTCAGGGCACATGCCTGGGTTGCAGGCTCAATCACTAGTGGGGGGCTTGCAGGAGGCAGCCAATCAATGTTTCTCTCTCTTTCCCTCTCTCTTCCTTTCTCTCTAAAATTAATAAAAACATATTTTTAAAAATTCCTTTTTAAAAAAATATGTTTTTATTGATTTCAGACAGGAAGGGAGAGGGAGAGGAAGATAGAAACATCAATAATGAGAATAATTGATTGTTTGCCTTCTGCACGCCCCCTACTGGGAATGGAGCCCACAACCTGTGCATGTGCCCTTGACCAGAATCGAACCTGGACCCTTCAGTCTGCAGGCTGATGCTCTATCCACTGAGCCAAACCAGGTAGGGCCCTAGCTGGCTTTTCTGCTGGTCACAATCAAGACATTGAATCCTCTGGACTAAAACACATCAAGAGGCTTTCCAGCTTGCCTTGACAATTCCCTTTCTTTCAAGAAGCATGACTCCTGCCCTAGCCAGTTTGGCTCAGTGGATAGAGGGCTCCCGGGTTTGATTCCAGTTAAGGGCACATACTTCGGTTGCAGGTTCCCCGGCCCTGGTCAGGGTGTATGCAGGAGGCAACCAATCAATATGTCTCTCTCACATCAGTGTTTCTCTCTGTCTCTCACTCTCTTTAAAAGTCAATGGAAAAATACCCTCGGGTGAGGAAAGAAGAAAAAGAAGGAAGAAGGAAGAAGGAAGAAGGAAGAAGGAAGAAGGAAGAAGGAAGAAGGAAGAAGGAAGAAGGAAGAAGAAGAAAGAGAAGAAGAAGCATGATTCCTAACACAAAGATGTATTCACCCAAAAAGCATTATTAAGCACTGACTATGTACAAAGCTCTGGGGATATAAAGGTGAAGAAATTCCAGCCCTCCATAATCATGAAATGTGTAGTTTAATGGGGGAAATCAGCCAAGAAAGAGGTGATTCTAGCCATAGACTGTAACCAAGTGCTTTATACCCCAGATCCAGTGAACAGCAATAGGTGGACCTAAAATAATTTTGAATGAAAGCAAGCCATGACTGCCTAAGTATGAAGCTGAGTAAGAAAGAGCACCATGGTAGTTCAAATAGATCTCTGAATATTGACTCTCTTGCCGGCCACTGGTCCTCATGACCATGAAAAATATTACTACTTCTGGTCATTTAGGGAATTGAAATTCATTTCAGACTGTAATGTTCAAATAAGCAACCTAGAAATTTGATCTTAGTTGGTTTGAAAAATGATGCCATTTACTGCTGTAACATTTTCAGGAGGGAAATAATCACTTCTCTTGGACATTATGTATTTCAGTGTTTTATTCTGCTATAAATACTTATTAAGCACCTAAAACCTACTCCAAACCAGGGACAGCTAAGACTGTCACATTTACAACCTCACTTGATCGTCTTCTGTTCTAATCTCAAGACACCCAAGCTCTTTAATAGCTACACTTGAACAGAAAACCAAATAAAAATGATCTACCTTAGACAACTAAGTTAAAACAGGCATGATAAATAATTAGGTAGCATTTGACCCACATGTTCTTTCAACTATTTGTTAAAAAACAATCAGTACCCAGCTACTTGAAAATGGAACATAGTACATATTTGTGTGGAAAATTTACTACCAGTGAATTTTCCATGTTTCTCTCATCTCACTATCCTCTCCAATTGAGGCTTCAGCCAATTGTACCTCATGGCAATAAGAACATCAGTCCCACTTGGTAAGATAAGCCTAAAAAGTGATTACATCACCTCATGGGAGCAGTAGAAACAAGCTCCTTGAGTCTCACAAGATTGATTCATCAGCATTAAAAACTAAAAGAAAAAAACACACACAAAATAAAACAATAAAAAAAAACCTATATGCAGAAGTTGGATGTTGCCTAAAAAGAAAACTTCCTAGAACCACTTCCCTTTACCCTGTGTGGCCTTCGCCCATATCATTCAGCTTAGATAATTCCTTCCCACATTCTCATAAAACCCCGAAAGGCAAGGGAAAGTAAAGCAAACGAGATTACATTTCACAGCATTAGGCTACTTAATTCTCATGTTTCTCTTTATCCAATTTATTTCGAGTTCTGGGCCTGAATTGAATAACTAATTGCTTCCAGCTTCCTAAAGTGGTTCAACTAGGTTCATGTGAGGCTTGCTAGAGACAGCAAGTAGAAAGTTGAATTTTCACTAGTAAGAGTAAGTAAAAGTATAGAAACTATATCTGTGAAAGAAAAAAGTTTGAGCAATAGATTGGGAAAAGTAAGTAAACTATAACTAAGGTATGAGTGGGGTAATGGATGGAGATGGGTTTTTGGGGTTCAGGAAGTATGTTTTAACTTACCAAATGAAGTTGAGATCTGAGGAAATTATGACATCACAAGTACTCCAAAGACATTTGTTACATGAGTCAGAGGCCATATGGAAGGAGTAGGTTATGAAAGAGTGTTGGTAGAATCGAATTGTTGGGAGGCTGAATGGGATTTTACAAATATTAGAAACCAATTAGCTTAGCCTTATTTTAAAGAGGAAGTCAAGTGGAGCTAAATAACTGGTACCAGTTCACACTGCTCAAGCAGTGGCAAGATGGAAACGGGTGTCCTGACCCCTGTCCACCCCACATCACACACCCTGCTCCTGCCTTGGCATGTGTAACCTTACCTTCTTCCAGATCAGCATCCTCCTTATGCTCATTCTCCACATCCTCAAAATGAAATTATGGGGCCAAATGAAAGACAAAGCCAGAGACCTCCGTAAGCATCCCTTCTATTTTAGTTCTATAGCACTTCCCCTGCCAACTAATACAACACTTAATACAGCCCCTCTGCATCAGCCTATCAGAAGCCGGCAACTGTTTTTACTAATTGGTTAAAAAAGAAAACAGGCCCGCTGGCGTGGCTCACTGGCTGAGTGTCGACCTATGAACCAGGAGGTCACAGTTCAATTCCCCAGTCAGGTCACATGTCCGGTTGTGGGCTCGATCCCCAGTGTGGGGCATGCAGGAGGCAGCAGATCAATGATTCTCTCTCATCATTGATGTTTCCATCTCTCCCTCCCTCTCTTTTCCTCTCTGAAATAAAAAAAAAATTATTAAAAAAAAGAAAGCAGGCTGCATTTGCCTACTGCAAGAACAAGTTGCAGTGATTAAGGCCTTTTTCTATTGAGCAATATCAAGGATTATGTGGAAATATGTTGAATGTAGGTAACAAACTAGAAGACTCTTAAAGGGAAGAGGAGAGGCTGTGGTGAAGCTGAAAGAAAGAAGAGAGCAGTGGGTATGTGATCTTTCAAGGATCAAAGAGCAAGGGCTGTTGCAGAGTTAAGAACCTTCCCCTGAGTCCTGCGCTTACATCCTACTCTGCTCCTTCAAGAAGCTTGACCTTCAATAACTTATACAAGCTCCCTCCTCAGCTTCCTTGCCTGGAAACTGGGAATAAGAAAAATACTTACTTTATGGGTTGTTAAGAGCATTAAATAAACTAATATCTGTTTGATACCCTCATCAATGCCTGACACATAGTAAGTACTGTATGATACATTTTCATAGGAAAGAAACCACTTTCTTAGGGATGTCAACTAGGATTCAAAAAAATTTTTTTAACTCTGTCAATATGAAACAGGTATTTACTGACAGCCAGAGCATGAAGGTGCCCCGCCCCTACATGTGCACTTGGGCAGAAGGGCCATTTGGTCTGAACAGGATTGTTCACTACAGGAAGGCCTACTAAATATGCCTCCCCACGCCACACGTGTGCCACGAGTGAACAGAGTTCCAAAGAAAATTCTTTCAAGGGATCCCTTGGGGTATTTCAGGGCAAATGCTCTCTGGATTGTTTTTTTCCATCATCTGAAAAGAGTAATTAGCTTAAAGTTTTCCCAGGTCACCACTGTAGAAGGTAACAGAGTTCACCCTGTTTTTTATTGCCTTTCCTGTGCTCCACATTGATTTTTAAACCAACTCAGAGAGGGAAAAATCCATAAATTTGGATTCTCTCAAGAAAATCCCTGCCCTAGCCAGTTTGGCTCAGTGGAAAGAGCATCAGTCTGTGTACTGAAGGGTCTCGGGTTCAATCCCAGTCAAGGGCACATGCCCAGGTTGTGGGCTCGATCCCCAGTGTGGGGCGAGCAGGAGGTAACCTATCAATGATTCTTTCTCATCACTGATGTTTCTATCTCTCTCTCCCTTCCTCCCTGAAATCAATAAAAATATATTTTTAAAAATCCTTTTCTCAAGAGCCTATTGATAGACACTGATGATGATACTGCATATGCAGTCCCTTAGCACTGTTATGCTGATGCACAAAAAATGCAAGAGGGAAAAGGAAAGGCTGGGACTTACTTGTGAAGCTGGAGAGGAGAGGGGGAAAGGGGGGGTATTCTTTAAGGTACAGAATATCTTGGGACAAGTTTTTGAAGGATTTTGAGCTTTTCCAAAATGAATAATATGATGTCCCTTGTGGATAATCACTGCAGAAGCCATGAAGTCCACGCAGAAAGCATTTCATTGTGGCTGAAGTTGATCATGATAAAAGTTTTAGATGAAGGTCTGGATTCTAATAAACCATACATGCCTATTGCTGCTCAGATGCTCCTGCTTCCCAAGTCATAAAACTAGACAGCCATTGGCTGTGCTGTTACTGGGTATCTTTTTCTTTTCCTTCCTTAAGTTTTTAAAGTAAAAGTTATTTTGAGATTATTACCTCAAACAAACAACAAAGATCAAGGTATCGTTCTTTTCCCTTTTCTTTTCTTTCAGGTATCATTTTTAATTACTTTTTAAATGTAACGAAGCCATATAAAAATTAGGAAATGTGAGGATTTACCTAAAATAAAATGAAGGTAGATAAGAAGAGCTTGCATAATGGGAAAGGAGGGAGAGAACTAGCATTTTTTTAGAGTGTCATTCTTGTCCTAAGTAGGTACCATCCTAGATTCTTTAGGCAAGTTTTCTTGTATCTTAACTCCCTCATAACTCTTAGGAGAAAGGTATCACTGAGCTCCTTTTATAGATTAGCAATGTCCAGTGCAAGTCTCTGCAATAATGGAAATGTTCTATATCTGTGTCATCAATACAATAGATACTAGCCACAGGTGGCCTCTGAGCACTTAAAATGTGGCTAGTGTGACTGAGGCACTGAATTTTTAATTTTATTTAATTTGAATTAATAGTCACGTGTACCTAGTGACTACTGTTTGGACATTGCTGGAGATGTTATTACTGAGGTTGAAAGAAATTAGGCCAATTCTAAGATTAGACAACCAATGAGTGGCAAAGCCAAAATTTGGACTGGATCAATCTGATTCTAAATGGTCAGCCTTTTCATTACAATAACTCAACTATTTTAAAACAGTTCTCTTTCACATTGAAACATCAGAATGGGGGCCGAATAAATCACCTGGTTACCAGAACCAAACGACTATTGAAGTTAGAAGGAATTTGCAGAGAATGGAAAGGACACAAAGATTATGAGTCCTGATTTGATCAGTAATGATTCCTTGAAGTTAATACTCTCATGAGTTAGTCATTTTAAGAAAAAAAAATGGAAACAAATGTAAATTCATTAAAATCACAAAGGAGAAAGTAAACTAGGCATTGCCACAACTATGAGTCTATTCTTGAACACAGCTGAGGAGAGAATAGAAAAAAAATAGAGGAGGCAAGAGCTATGGCTTTGAAGTAGCATATGTGTTCAACAAGAGATATTATTTACTAGTCACATACTCACTGTGCTACTTAAGACAAGTTAACGTCTATGAGCGAGTGTCTACATGTATAAAATAGAAAAAAAATTAACTCAGAAGGATTGCACTAGGAATTAAAAGTGCTAATAGTCCTAACGCAGTGCCTTCTTGAGTCACCGCAGATTCAGCCTGTAGTTGCAGGAATAAATGGGTGGGAGAGAGGCGTCACATTCCCACAGTTCTGAAATATATTCATTATTGCCTCCACTTTGTACATCATTTTAATTTGGTATTTAAACAAAACAAGTGCATATATATAGCACTGCTGTAATTTTCAACACTTTAAAAAGTATCATGAAATATTTTGAAGAAATATTCTAACAGTTCCTACAATCAAGGTCACTTACTTTCTACAGCTGGAGAGGAAAGGTTATAATGTTCGTGCACAGAACATTTATGTAGCAGCTGCAGTTCTTAACCCAATTTAGAAATAGTAATAATAATAACAAATTGAGTTGGCTTAATTAAAGCCTGCAAAAATCAAAAGATAAGAAAAAAACGACTGGGCCCTAAAAACTGAAACCTTATGTTAACATAGACGTGCTCTAACATGCTCTAGACCAGCGGTTCTCAACCTGTGGGTCGCGACCCCTTTGGGGGTTGAACGACCCTTTCACAGGGGTCGCCTAAGACCATCGGAAAACACATATATAATTACACATTGTTTTTGTGATTAATCACTATGCTTTAATTATGTTCAATTTGTAACAATGAAATTGGGGGTCACCACAACATGAGGAACTGTATTAAAGGGTCGCGGCATTAGGAAGGTTGAGAACCACTGCTCTAGACAAAGGCTACTGCACTTCAAATTCTAAATAGGTCACATGGGATTGTAATTTTAACCACAAATTACCATCTTTATCCTGGAGAGAGAAGAAAGAAAGTGCTTTTCAAAAATACATACATGGAACATAAATGATATATGTAGAAAGAGACCAGGGTTTAAAGAGACCATATGAAGTTTATAGCACCCCAAGTCCAATAAATGCACACAGCACTGCAGTTTTTTAAAACAAAACAGAGAGGCTGAAAAATTGAACTCTTTGAAAAGGGGGCAAAAAAAGCAATTATTTTGATTTTAGAGAAACCAAATAAGATATTTCAGCTGCAACTCATTTAAATAAAATTCCTAGATAAATTTCTCAACAGTTTAATAAAATTCAACTCTATTCTGTGTGCTCTCAGGCTCTGAAAGCATAATACAAAGTTTTCTCTTAATAAAATGCCAAGAGTCCAAACTTTACATGAGCAGCTAATATATTTCACGTCAGAATAGACAAAGAGAACATCATGCTAAATGTTATCAAGGTCAAAGAAAAGAGAATGTCAGAGTTCCATTATCCACTAAGGTTGTTCAATGATTAAGCCAAACTTACTGTTCCTTTTTTTTTACAGTGAAATCTGAGATGCTGCTAGATTTGAGAGCACAGGTAGGTGTTAAGGGAAGCAAGGGAAATGGCATAAGAACTGAACTTTACGATTGCCTAAATTTTCCATTTAATTTAATGTGTTAACCTTCCACACCAATTTCAAAATTGGTACTAATTTGAGATAACTGGTTAAATTTCATGGAGTTTAGAAGCGAAACCAGATTACTTTTTATCAAATGTTTTATCATGACTTAAAGTGGAGGAGTTTGTAAGGTAAAAAAGGGGATTCTCCAATTTGATCATTAATTCATCACTTCCCACTGTTATTTTCCCCTGTATCATTTTATGATCATTTATCATACAGCTAACAGACACTTGATCTCTGTCTTTTGTTGTTAATCCTCATCCAAGGATATTTGTCCACTGATTTTTAGAGAGAGTGGAAAGTAAGGGAAGAGAAAGTGAGAGAAAGAAACATCAGTACATCAATTGCTGGCCTCCCGCAGGGCCTGGGATCAAACCTGCAATCTAGGTACACGTGCCCTTGACCAGAATCAAACCTTGGACCCTCTAGTCCACAAGCTGATGCTCTATCCACTGAGCCAAACTGGCTAGGGTGACCTCTTTCTTCCTTTCTCTGTCTTTCTCATTCTGTCTTTCATGCACAGACGCTCACACGTATGTACTCATATACAAAATAGCACACCCCTTCAGAAAACAAGCTACTTTGCTATTTCTGAATTCACTTGCACACACAAGTCTCATTGTCATGAATATCTTAATGTTTTGGATAAGTCTATCTGTGGCCTTTAGCCTTAGGTGGAGGCTCTCATTGGCTTCCATGAAAACAAGACAGGGAGGTGGCCCTTTTCATGTACTGGAAAGGCACCATACCAGAGAGCACTGTGCACTGTTTGCTGTTGAATTAAATTATGCTGTGGAGTTTGACATTCAGGAGTGAAGGAAGGTGGAAGTACTGATATCTGCTCATGCTCCCATCAGTGTTTCCTCATTCATTTTAAAGGGACAGGATCGTTAAAGGGCACATTGAGACATCTAGTGTTCCATGGTAGCCACTGCAGAATCTTCACTGGATTGAGGTCTATGGGGTGATTTGGTTGTGGTCTAGTTGTTTAATTCTGAGCCTGATTCTTAATCCTTCTCACTGATTATGGGAGCTAACTCATACCCATTAAATACATGGCTTTGTTTTGTACATTATAAACAAAAGAAAACAAACAAAAAAGTATCCATAGTAATGGAGAGGTAGAGGGGTTTAACATTTAAGCCCTTGGGTCTCGACACAGACCTGGGTTCAAGTCCTTGCCCCTCACTTTACTGAGTCTCTCTCTCTATTTGTACAGTAGGTGTAATGATACCTCAAAGGAGGGTGCCTGGCATTTAGGAAGTGATCAATACCTGGAAGTTTTTGTTACTGGGTGAGACACTAAAGGTTGGGTATTGGACTTGGTAATTATATCATTCCATTCATAAGATACAATTACTTCGAACCTGATGCTATGTCCTCCCCCCCATCCACTTAGGCCAATTCAGTCAGAAAAGTTCAGGAAATTGAGATGATCCTTGGAAATCAGAATCACTAAGAAGAGGTTAAAGTTTGTGTTTTAAAAACTGGCAAGCAAAATCCTACTTCCAGGATTTGTGCAACCAATAATAATCGTAATGACTGCTTATCTTTTCCTATCTTTTTTGCAATCTCAGACCACACGTGTTTTAGTGGTATTTCTATCTCACACACCTCCCATGTTTACAGACACTTTATAAACCACCCTCCATGGTGAGTACTCCTCTCAAATGAGATCTTCGGGAAATTTCACTGGTAAGAAATTAGGCTGCATTCCATTTTCAGTGCCTTTGCATATCTGGTTCAAATGCACTGGAAACTGAGGAGCATGGCTAATGGTAGCTTCTTGTTTGATGGCTACAAGAAACTTTCCTTTAAGTGTAACTTTATAATGTTCAGCTCTAAACGGGGATTCTGGGGTGACTGAGTGTTTACCATACACAGATGCCACCGAGGGCAATTCACACAGTTGGTGCATTTGAATGCTGCCCGAAAAGCGATGCCTAGGGTTGCCAGATTTAGTAAATAACATACAGGACAGCCAGTTAAGTCTGAATATCAGAAAAACAAGTGATTTTTCACTCTAAGTTCATCCTATGGACTATTTAGCAACCTTGGGACCTGAAGGGGAGCTGACTGAGCACTGGGTTCAGTATTTCAGGAGTTTTGTAGATCACCCAGAATGGTCCACAGAACTTGCTTGTGCAGGTCTACAGGATAATCACCTAAACAGAACCTCTCTACATGATAGTCTGGCTGACATTTACCCAAGAGGCATCAAGACTAGCACTGGTTGTTTGAACATTAAAATACATACTGGCTGGTAAACAAATGCTGCCCTCAATATCTCTAGTGTCTATCCTACACCAGCCCCACATCCTGCCATTTCCCCAAGGACATCCGGGACCTTACAATTCAGTGACTGAAAGACAAATGTCACAACATGGATGGCTCTTGAGGCATATGCTATACTAAGAGAAATAAGTCAGACAGGGAAAGACAAATACTGTATGCTCTCACTTGTATGTGGAATCTTAAAAAATACACACATACATAAAAACCAAATCAACCAAACAAAAACTAAGCTCACAGAAACAGAGAACAGATGGGTGGTTGCCAGAGGTGGGGGGACGGGGGATAGGGGAAATGGGTGAAGGCAGTCAAAAAATATAGACTTCTAGTTATGTGATTAATAAGTTCTGAGGATCTAATGCATAGCATGGTGACTACAGTTAATAATACTGTGTTGCATAGTTAGAAGTTGCTAGGAGAGTAGATCTTAAAAGTTCTCATCACAAGAAAAGAATCTGGTAACTGAGGTGATGGATGTTAACTAAATTTACTGTGGTGATCATTTTGTAATACACACATATGTATATAAAATCATTATGGTGGACACCTTAAACTTATACAATGTTATATGTCAATTATACCTCAATAAACTGGGGGAGGGGGAACTGCACTGGAGAAGCAGAAAGAAGTGGTGGGTGCCTTCAAATAGAGTTAGGAGACTACAAATTTTGGTCTTGCTATCAGAGATGTGACATTATTTCTCACATTAGAACAAAGATTCACATTGGGAATATGGAAATGTTATTTGTTTCCTTTAAATAAATAATTCCCATTCCAAATATCACTGCTTCGGTTGATTTATGTTCCTATAATAGAATCAGGAAAACTAATATTGTAGCTAAAAGGAACTTTGTTTCATCTGTTCCTGGTCCTCCCCATTCTGCCAAAACACATTTGATAAAAACAAAACAACAAAAAGAACCCACATACAATAAAACAAACAAATAAACAAACAGAAAACCTGAAGCCCAGGGAAGTTCAGCAATGCCCAGGGTGCCATAGCTAGTTAGTGGTTGAGCCAAGAGTAGAAGTGAGAGAGATCTTCAACTCCTGGTCTAGAGCAGAGGTGGGCCCACTGCCTGTTTCTGAATGGCCTGGAAGCTAAGAATGACCTTTACATTTTTCTTAATTAAAAAAAAAAGATTGTTATTATCTTAAATATTGATATTCTAAGTAAGATTTTCCATTTGGAAGGGTTCTAGTGACTTGGTGAAAGTTTATATCCTGTTAATCATCAGCACACCAGCTTACAAGGACATGTTTCTCCAGGGGGACTTTGAACACTCAGTCAGGGAGGTGTTTATGACTGATATTTTGATCGGTCTTAAAGCTTTGACAGGACTGCTCTGTTTTGCATTGCCACCATCAGAACGTTCCTTTCCCAGCCTTTCTTGTGGATGTGCTGCCACTCATTAATATGCAGGGTGATAGCTAAACACTTAATAATCAGTGGGAATCTGGCATCCACCAATCAAAATGGTAACTGGAAGGAGGGCTGGTACTACAATGAAGGGCCTTCCTTTAGCTTTTTTTTTTTTCTTTTTTTCTCTATAAAGAACCAGAGAGGGAATAAGAGTCAAATGGTACTGAGGGGAAAGGGTTTGGAGGTGAGGAGCCTTAGGGCCTAAAGTGTAAATAAAAAAGCTAATGTAGAAAATAATCTTAAAAAATTATCCTAATTTTTAAAAGTTATAATTAATAGTAGACTAAGAAACATATAAAAATGTTTTAGTATCTATACTTATAATAGGGTAATATGCAAATTAGTCAGGCTGCCATCACATAACCACTGATCAGCAGGAAGGTGGGGCAGCGAGCTACGAGCCGGGGAGAGCTATGAGCGGGGGAGAGCTATGAGCGGGGGGAGAGCTATGAGCGGCAGTGGGCAGGGAAGCCAGCTGAGGCAAGCAGCAGCGAGCTACTCGCACATGTATTCAGGGCCACTAGTAATGTATATAACATGTAAATTATGTTTTATACTAGAGGCCCGATGCACAAAAATTTGTGCACTCGGGAGGAAGGGGGGGGGGGTCCCTCAGCCTGGCCTGTGCCCTCTTGCAGTCTGGGACCCCTCAGGAGATAACGACCTGCTGGCTTAGGCCTGCTCCTGGGTGGCAGAGGGCAGGCCCAATCCCTAGGTGCAGCCCCTGGTCGGGCTCAGAGCAGGGCTGATTGGGGAGTTGGGGCGCCGCCCCCTGTCATGCACAGAGCAGGGTGGATCAGGAGGTTGCGATGCCACCCTCAGTCACGCTCAGGGTGGGGCCGATTAGGGGGTTGGGTCACCGCCCCCTGTCACACTCAAGGCAGGGTCGATGGGGAGGTGCGGCGCCACCCCCTGTCACACACAGAGGAGGGCAATCAGGGGGTTGGGTCGCTGCTCCCTGTCATGCACAGAGCAGGGCCCATCAGGGGGGTGGGGAGCTCCCCCGGCACCACAGAGAAAGGCCGATAGGGGAGTTAGGGAAACGTCCCCTTTCATTTACCATAACAAGTCCAAAAAAGGAGTTGGAGCACCGTCCTCTATCTACCAAAAAGATGGGCAATAAGAGGTTTGGGTCTTTCTATGGCTAACTTTTATCAAGGCCAAGGGAGAGGTGAATAACTCCACCAAATCATAACAAGTCAGGAGGAAGAGAGGAGTACTT
>NW_005871086.1:3576026-3589500 GCF_000147115.1 Myotis lucifugus | reverse complement strand
CAGCCTGGATGAGGGGATGATGGCTGTTTGCAGCTGGTCACACCCCCTTCAGGGTGGGGGTCCCCACTGGGGTGCCTGGCCAGTCTGGGTGAGGGGCTGAGGGCTGCTTTCAGGCTGGTGGTTGTTGACTGAAGCTCCCAACCGCTCCTTTTTTTTCTCTTTTTTTTATTTTATTCTGGGCCAGCTTTAGCTCTGGCTCTAGCTCTGAGGCTTCGTATCTGGTTTGTTTGCCGTTCTATAATCGAAACAATGTATAACTTCAGCTCTGAGATCCCGGCAGGCTGAAAGCTGATTTCTGGGGTTTTGTTTAGCTTCTACATTTGCAACATAGTACATAGTTTCTTAGAGTTCAACTCAGAGGCCGGCAAGTCAGGCGGGGAACGTTGGAGTCTGCAGTCCCTGGAGCAAGCAAGCCTCATGTTCGCTTCCAGCTGCCTGGCTGACAGTTAATTTGCATAAGGATATGCTGATTAGCCAATGGGAAGGGTAGCAGTCGTACGCTAATTACCATGTTTCTCTTTTATTAGTGTAGATATACATATAATTGCCATTAAAGGCTAGTTCATGAAAATACTTGGAAGAGAAAGGGCATAGGAGAGAAAGGGCATAGGAGAAATTATATGTGTGACAGTGCTATTTATTTCCAAATTGTAGTATACTATTCCAAAATTGGAAACAACTTCAACATCCAATAATAGAGAATAATTAAATAAATTTTTGGATATGTTATAGTGGGACAGTATACAGTCACTTAAGATACATCTAGAAAGAACCTGAAACAACATGGGTAAGCAATGTAAAAGTGATTGATAGAAAAAGGAAGAAAGGAAGAAAGGAAGAAAGAAAGAAAGGAAGGAAGGAAGGAAGGAAGGAAGGAAGGAAGGAAGGAAGGAAGGAAGGAAGAAAGGAAGAAAGAAAGAAAACCTATGTTTATATGTCAAAAAATCCCTCACTGAAAATAAATAATACATAGTAAAAAGCACAAAAAATTATCAAATTTAACACTATCCTTGACTACTGAGATTACAGATTATTTCTTTTCTTTCCATTTAAATACATATTTCAAGTTTTCTAAAAGGGTTATGATTCGTATAACTAAAAATAAACTAAGTAAAATTAAGAAATAATTTAATTCACAGGGGAGAAGGTAAACCTGTTTAGCCAGTGCCTAAAAAAACACATAAACACAGAATTTTTTAAAAACACAAAAGAAAAAGTAAGTCTTTCAAAATCTGTTTCTGAACTTCCATGCTCTAGGCCTTGTGCAGCAGCAAGCTGAACTGAAAGTAATCTGACCAATAGATGTCACTGTTCCACTTCTTAAGTGGAGCACATCTCAAGATGTACAATTTTACTCTTTCAGAGGGACAAAACAACACTGCAAATTTCCATGTCACCTCATGAAGGGTTGTAGATTTTCCATCTTTCAGTTCCATTCCAAACCTCCTTTTACAATAACTGGGATGTCAAATGCTTTTCTAAAAAACATACTGTGACTATGGTTTTATAGTTATGAAAAATACAAGGTTCTGTTGTTGGTTGCTTGAGAAAATCGTCACCCATATGAACATCACAGACCTAACCCACACTCGTCAAACACATACTTCCAGGCCTGAAAGTAATGAATTGGGAAGTATTCAAGATTGTCAGTAGGCATGAGAGTTAATGGGGGGAAATAAGTGCTTCTCAGATTCCTAATGCTCACCCCCATCTCTGACAGGAAACTGGGAGGTGAAGGGGGTGAAGAAGGGTGGTGAAAATGGGGGCAGGTGGTCAATCCTATCAGGCCACCTACAATGTGGAAGTAGCTAAAACTCAGCCCCCTGCTTTGTATAGGGTCATCAATGCTTCTGTGTCAATGAATACAAGAATGACTGCGAAAGAAGAAGGCTGTGTTTTTTAAATGGGTCATCTTGTATTCTACAGATTTCCTGCCAACCTGATCACCTGTTATTTGGGCAGCCGAAGAGAAAAAAAAAAGGGTTTAGGAATGTGCAAGCAAGACAGGCTATTTGGGTTTCACTGGAAAATCCAGAGCCTATCAGTCAGCTAACATATTTCCTCACCTTTTAAGAAAAAATGATATTAAGAGATGAACAGCATCAAATGATCATTCCCATAATGGGGTTTAGGCAGCTAAGCTGATGTGAACAGAGGACTCTGAAAAGCTCAGATAAAGTGTAAACACAGTCACCTTCTAGCACATAAATTTCAGATCACAAAGATCTGTTTTCTGCCACCAGTTGATTTTTAGACAATGACCCCTCCCCCACACATATCTCACACACACACACACACACACACACATACACAATGAAGCTTCAGCAGCTTTCATGAACATGATTTACATCAAATGCACATTAAATGAACCTATGCTGACTACAAAGAATCACAGCACAAACACAATATTTCTACTTACATGGAGATCCAAGTGCAATTCACTTCTGTTTGTCTTCTCTCTTTCCTCGAGGAGCAAAAAGGGACAGGCTGGTCCAGCTCTATGGCCCAGGACCCACGCACCTCCATCCCTGATGGGAAGGTCCTTAGAGGCTGACTGCTCATTGAAGCAGTCCCGGGGAAAGCTCTCGGAGGAGATGCCTAGACAAACACAGAGAAGGTTTTCAGTGACAGTGGCCAGAAAAACATCAAGCCACCATATCTGGGGACTCGTGTGGGCCATTTCATACTACCTTCCTTTTTGTAAGGTTTAGAGTTTCCTTTCCTCCAAAAGTGCTTTTCTTAATTACTCTTCTGAATCACACTAACAAAGAATTAAAACATGTGCCCTCATACCACCTGCTTAAAAAAAAATAAGCCTAATTAGCTCATCTCTGGGCTCCCTATTCTTGCTTACTAATCTTGCTATGCATACCATTCTCATTCAGGACAGAATCGGGGAATGAGCTGGAGGATAGAAGCCAGAAGGCTGGGTTGTTGGCTTTACTACTAAAAGCTGTCACCTGAGCCAAGTCACAAGTGTGTGTGTCTTCTAGTTTAGGAACTACACGGTGTTCATCTTCATTGTGGGGGGTGGAATCATCACGAGTGGTGCATTTTGGCGGTTGGTCAGCTTGTTGAATGTGTGAGGCTGCCTGAGTGAATTATGTGGAACTCCCTTTTCTCATCCCCAGAATGAGGATGTTCTGCTAGTTCTTATCTACATGTTAGGATGCGAATAGGCAGGTATGTGCCAGGCACTGTTCTCAGCCCTGTTCTTTGATTTTTTAAAAGGACCCTATTGGCAGGTATCATTAGTGTTCCAGTTTTAGAAGAAGAAACTGAATCACAAAGATCATACAGTCAGTAAATGGTAAAGCCAGGAATTGAACCCAGGCAGTTAAATGCTACAGGCCATGCTCTCAAAGACCAGACTATATGGCCTCTGCCTGGAATTCTTGTGATGACAATGTGTGTTCTGTCACAAAAGGACTTTGTGGTCAAATAAGTGTGAGAAAAGTGGCATGTCTTATCCCTTGGAGCTATGATTCATGTTAGCATATTACAGACTTTGAGTGTCCTTTAGTAAACAAATTTAGCTCTGTATAATAGTATTTTCCACACTTATTTGACCACAGAATCCATTTAAAGGGGCACCTGATAATCTTGTTGCAAGCCACTAGTGTTCCAATGGAACATAGTTTGGAAAACACTAGGTTAGATCACCTCTAAAGTCCCATCTGACTCTCAAGTTCCTGGTCCTCTTTTAATTCCTGGTAAGCAACCCTGGCAAAATATTATGCAACTAGGCAGAAGTTAAGGGTTTAGGCTCAGTGTACTTTCGCAATAGAGATCACCGTTGGATATATGATAGGTTGTTTATTACACATAATCCTTGTAAGAGCGTCTCTTTGGCAGTGACCCAAAGCCAGCCAATGACTTCCGCCATGCTGCAAACCTGACTTACCAGTGACCTGAGCTGAGAGTAAGCCAGCTAACAGAGGGATCATGGGATAAAATGCTTCTCCTTTCTATGAGAGTAGCATTTTAGAAAAAACGCTATTTTAAAATGGCCAAGGTTTTGCTTGTTGTTTGCTTGTCCAGTCAGCTGATTTCCAAACACCTCAGAGTGAAAGGTGAGGCAGGTCCCAGCGTCTCTACAGTTGCCCTCTGGCGGGCTGCCCATAGAACACTCTCTGTGGAGACTGAGGATGTGAGAGTCCAGGGCCTCAGGTGTTTACTCTGCTGACCTAGGGTGTCCAGATTATTATAACTAAGCTCTTCCTCTCCCTGAGCCAGATGTCTTAGAATGAGAGCCGTTTCAGTCACCTGGCCTCACCCTCTCCATATGCCCCTTATTCCCTACACTCTCCAGAGCATTTGCTTTGGCCCTCCTGTTAGTGCCCCCACTCTGGCTCTAAGAAGAGGCACTCTGCTAAGTACCTTGACTTTATCTTCACGGTGACACTGAGAGGAAGGTTGCTGGCCATGCTTTCATAGATGAAGAGATTCAAGCGCAGAGCCTTTTTAGCTGCCATTATATGGCTCATCTCTCTCCCAGAATATTTCTACTCATATTGGGCAAGAAACGAGAAAATAGACCTTTTTAAATTTATGGTATACTCTCACCATGCTACATTATCTTCAGAAATGTACTAATTACTAGCCCTATTTTTCATTTTATGGCCTTCTACTTTTCATTTTTATTTTGGAATAGCTGCTGGCTTTGAGTAAAGTTTATACTGGTTAATAAAACGACATAAAGCATAATATATACATCACAGAGAACATAATATACAACACCTAAGGTAAGACATCCAGATCATCAAAGGCACATTGTCTGGTGAGCAGAAGTTCATCATTTGGGTTTAAGAGAGTGGTGAATTCCCACAATAACTAGGATCTGTGTCCTTAGAGAAAATGCAGATGCACACACAAACTCCCTCGTACACCCTGCGGTGCTATCCGACACAGCATTCATGAAGTGTGGAGTGCAACTCAATCCACTCCTGTGCAGAGGAAAGACAGCACGCAGTTTAGGTAGAAACAATAAAAAGGAACTTTGTTTTGGAAATAGTTTTAATTTTAAAGAGCCAATTTCTCCTACCTAGTGTTTAACCAGACAAAATCCCTATGAAGGAAACATGCAAGGTAAAAATCATGGCGCATAGTAATTTTGGTGAGGATCAATTTGACAGCAAAGGACCAAGGGCAGAAGTCAGTAACATTAAAACATTATTCTTAAACGTCTGACAATGTAGGTTAGGACATGGGACAAATTCACCACCAGAAAGCACATAAACTTATAAAGTAAGTCTTTTAATGGAAATTTTAATAATACCAACACAAGTTTTTTGAAGTTAGAAATAAAGCACATGTCTATATTTATTAAAATGGGTAGTAGCCACACTACTCTCTTCAGCTGAATAAATTTAATAAAGAGAAGGAAAACTTACCTAAAATTAGGTAAGTATGTTCTGTCAAAAGTCAAATGTCATTTAATTTTCTGATACAGATTTTGAGATATTTGATTTTCATTGAACATTTTGTAAAACGCTTTAAAGTTTAATCAACCTAATCATATATCTTTCCCTTTCATGTGCATATTGTAAATTTGTTTTTTACTCAATGTTTATTGCTTATTTTGCTTCTCAAAGACATTCCAACAGCTGGATGGACCACACATACACACATAGGTTAATGCTACAGCTGACCACTATTAATAACAACACATAGCACAGTCACAGTACGGTAAGGGCGAACTTACCTTGGGACCACCTGGAAAGTCTGTGCTTGTCTCAACCATTCAAATGATGAGCTGCACTTCCTGATGCTAACCTACAACATCAGACTGGGTTTTGCTGTCAATTATCAATGTAATGGAAGCAGAAAGAAAGGAAAGGTAATATGCCATTTACAACTGTAAGCAGTATCCATAGCTTATCTTTCCAAAATCGAATGTCTCTCTACCTATGGTACGTTGGAGTATTGTTACCACTTCTTTACTCCCTCCCTGTATGATTATTAAGCACCCAAGGCCTTGCCAGTCGTCTTGGCAGTTCCTCCCATTGGCCCATGGATATTGGATCTGGCCTCGTGACCTGTTTTGGCCAATTGAATGTGGGCAATGTGACACTGTGCCAATTCTGAAGCAAGCCTTACTAGTAAGAAGCACCGTGTGTTTTTACACCCTGCTTTGTGTTTACGCCATCATTATTTGACAAGCCCATCCTAGGGAGCCTGGATTAGACACACAGAGCAGACCCATACACAGTCTTACTGCTTGGAGCCAATCTTAGCTGAACCTGGGTCAAATCAAATGAACCTTAGTCAACTCCTAAGCCAATGAATGGGAACAATAAATATTTGCTGTGAGCCATTGAGATTTGGGGTTCATTATTGAAATAGCTGCCTGATATACTCTCTATCATCTGTCTCCACCAAAAGCACTACACTTTAAACCATTTCAGCTAAGCAGGCTTAAAGATTACGATAATCTAATATGTACTAAAAACCATTATTCAATGTATCATGTTTTTTAAAAAATCAAGTGAATACTCATAGCATGCCCATTACCTCATTCATACCAAGATTCACACACAAACTACATTTCATTTTAAAAAGTTAAACTTGCCCAGCAGGGTGTAGCTCAGAGGATGAGCGTCGACCCAGGAACCAAGAGGTCGTGGGTTCGATTCCTGGTCAGGGCATATGCCCAGGTTGTGGGCTTGATCCCCAGTGGGGGGCATGCGGGAGGCAGCCAATCAATGATTCTCTCTCATCATTGATGTTTCTATCTCTCTTTCCCTCTCCCTTCTTCTCTGACATCAATAAAAATATATTTTAAAAAAAAGTTAAACTTATTTACCAGGCAATGCTTTTAATTACCTAAAGAATTTATGTCCACATATATAAAGACACTTTCAAAGAGAAGCTTGCAAACATACTATGTAATTTTACAAAATTACAGTGCCTTTTAGGCTTTCATTTTTAATTTTTCCGTAATACCGAGCCCTCACTTGACAGCAATGATGAAGTAGTTGTGCCTCCAAAAAGAGAAGAGGGGAAAAAAAGCTTGAAACTCTCATGAGTTTTTGTTCCTATGCTGTAGTTCCCAAGGCCATTCATCACACTCGACTTAAAATAAATCCAAGAGGTGAAGTTTCCCCAACCGTGAAAATCAGAACTGATATGTAAATGTAGACAGGTTGTCTTCTGTTATGTTATTCGGACATGTACTTACAGGCAAGAGAGACAGCAATCTAGATGTGTAGCTAATGGAAAGTGACTTTAAGTACTTTAGGGAGGTGTGTGCCTGTGTGTGCAATTATTCATGTCTATATCAAGAAAGGCAGAGCTTTGGCACAAATACAGTCTCGTGGCTGGTTTCTGTCAATTAGGGATCAACTCTTTCTTGTTCTACTGCCCTTGTTTTCATTTCTAGTGATGTTAAATGATACAATCCCCGCTAAGTAGATATAATTCTGAAAAAGCCTCTTATCTGGCCATCCCAGCCTCTAACTCTTCTTGCGAGAAGTATGTGGAGAGAGAATTTATGAGCAAGGGCAGGTAGGTAGAAGGTACAGTATAGAGAGGCAGGGGAAGGCTGCCAGTGGATCAGGAAGTAGGAAGGACCGGGGAATAAGCTATGTCAATTTCAGAATCTATGGAAAAAGCATCCATATCCACTAACAAATGCAATGTTGTTAATATTCAAATTCAAGTAAAATAAAATAAAAATTAGAGCTGGGAAGGAATTTTCATATCTTTCCACCTACCTGCTCATTTTATAGTTGAGGGAACTGAAATCCAGGAAGATTGTGATATTTCCAACACAACCATCTAGTGGCAAAGGCAGAACTAAAATCCAGATTCTAGGGAAATCATGCATACTATTTATTTATTTATTTTAATATATTTTATTGATTTTTTTACAGAGAGGAAAGGAGAGGGATAGAGAGTTAGAAACACTGATCAGCTGCCTCCTGCACACCCCCTACTGGGGATGTGCCCACAACCAAGGTACATGCCCTTGACTGGAATCGGACCTGGGACCCTTCAGTCTGCAGGCTGACGCTTTATCCACTGAGCCAAACCGGTTAGGGCTCATGCATGCTATTTAGAGAACATTATTGCCAATCCACAAATGGGAATACTGGGTCTGAGAAAGAAGTAGATGTGAATGGTTGGACAGGTGGGTTCAATTCCTGACTGTGACCTTGGCTAATTGCTGGACCTTGGTATAATTACTAACCCACCCTGAAGCTTTATGTCCTCATTAATAAAATGAAGATAATAAGAATATACCTGTGCTCAAGAACTTTTCCTGGGGTGGGGTGATGTATTGATGAGGGATACAAACAAATCCCTGTTTCAAGTACAGAAACCTGTATGCAATGAGAGCATATTAAACATCACAGGCTGATGTTAAGGACTATTTTTTGTCAAAGAAAACAAAGAGAAAAATAATTAAACTCATAAGAATTCCCGATAGCACTGCACTGCAGCAGATTCCAAATCTGTTCAAGTCCTAAAAATAGAACTCACGTCATCAAATGCAATAGCTCCAAGTACATGGCTGATCATCTCCAAAAAGAGCAGCTCTTCAGGGCCCTTCCACAGACACCCTATGACAGTCAAACATGAGCCTATCCATGAATAAAATTATTTATAGACATAGGTTTAAATGAAATCACATTTTAAAGAGATACATAAATACATATTGTTATGATTACTACATTAACCTCTCTCCGTGATCACTTCCTGTGAAGAATACAGATGATAGGTGAGAAACAAATATTACTCAAGTCAGGACTCATTTACAACAGGAGTTATACTGAGTATTTTATTTTTTAATGTATTTTATTGATTTTTTACAGAGAGGAAGGGAGAGGGATAGAGAGTTAGAAACATCCATGAGAGAGAAACATCCATCAGCTGCCTCCTGCACACCCCCTACTGGGGATGTGCCCACAACCAAGGTACATGCCCTTGACTGGAATCGAACCTGGGACCCTTCAGTCCGCAGGCCGACGCTCTATTCACTGAGCCAAACCGATCAGGGCTGAGTATTTTAACACCTGAAAAACAGAGGCATGTACTGGTATTTAAAGTACAAATGATGCTGAGTCACCCTGATTTAAACTGAATAAAAGGTAGGAGCAGATGCATCAAAGTATGGTTTGGTGCAGAAAAGACTAAGAATCAGATTTGGAAAATTGCAAAATTCATTGAGATATTAAGAGCCTCTGTCCATTTTCAGTAATAAGTGCTTAAGAAATTAGATGTTGGTGACTTCTAATTCCTAAGTGATCAAAAATTTTTGGTATTTTGATTATAAGGAATATACTTATTAATAACAAAAATACTGAGGTGAAGAGCAAGAATACAAAAAATTATTTATAGTATTTATTATAAATATACGTGAATAACATTTTTCCTTCTTATGTAATATTATTTCAGTTATTATGGGGATAGTTGCACCAATGGAGAAACCAACTCTTGAAAAGATATCACATAATTACTAATTATCTTAATAGCTAAGAAGGTATAACAAAAATTACAAAATACTAAGCCTTGGGTTAAAAAACATATATAATAATGACTTTAAAAAAATTCATTTTCAAAAAGAAATGATTTTAAGAGATTCACAAAGACCAAATATATATAACAAGATTAATAAAAATAAATAAAGGCACATATGTCAATATTAAGGGTAAATATTTAAGAGATTAAGAACAAAATATGCCTTTGAGTGTCCTTGCAAACAAAGCAAGCACATTTGGTTATTTCACTCTTATTATCAAAAGAAAGAAATAGTCCAGCTGGTGTGGCTCAGTTGGATGAGCATCACCCCATGCACCAAGAGGTCACTGGTTAAATGCCTGGTCAGAGCACATGTCCCGGGCTGTGGGCTCAATCCCCAATAGGGGGTGCAGTAGGCAGTGGATCAAATTTCTCTCTCATTGGTGTTTCTGTCTCTCTCTCCCTCTCCCTTCTTCTCTCTGAAATCAATAAAAACATATTTTAAAAAAAGGAAGAAACATATTGATCCTTCAGGGCTGACACAGATTTTTTCTGATATTAAATTCTGAGAGACATTGTTACCTAATAGAATTAGTTCCATGCTAGCCTTAGCTCCATCCTAGCTGTTTGACCAACAATTGATTTCACAAAACCAATGGGGTTAGTCTAGTTATTGATCAATAGCCTTTGTCCTCCTAACCAGAGAGGTTTTGAAATGTCTTAACTGCCCAATAATTTGGAACTGAAGTGATGAGTTATTCAGCAGAGCAGCTAAGTACTGGCCTTTCTGAAACAGCCAGATTCTTAAATGGCCCCCTTTTGCCAAGGTTTCTCAGGCTCCAGAGTTTTTCTATCTTCCTTCTTCCACCAGGCATTAATACTAAAGAAGAGCCCCACATTTTACCCCCAACTACCTTAGTTGAGGCCTTATTTATCAGTTTCTCTTCCCACAAATCCACTTTCTTTTTTTCCTTCTAAGCCATGATAAGATAATCTGAGTCACAGTACCATGATGTTGGTGAAACAGCACCAGAATGTCACTGGCAATTGGACCTCAGTTCAGTAACCTCAGTTCTTGAGTTCTGGCTAAGAAAGAATTTGGAGCCAAGACTCAAACTATAAGAGAAAGTTTATTTAGAAAGTCACAGGGAAGAATAAATGAGTGGCAGAAGAAATGGGCTCAAGTTACAGAGGGGAAAGAAGGGCCTTTGGAGAGAGAAAGGTAAAGGGGGGAAGAGGAAAGGAGAAAGGGGTGGGTGTGTTCCTAGGAGGGAGAGTGCCCACAAATTCATGTTCTTCAGGGCCAGTGATGTCTTACTTATGGCACATTTACTATATGTCACGCACTTTACATACATTTCACATTACTGAGAATCTTTACAATAATCCTGAAAGGTAGTTATAAGAAAACCCTACTTTAAAGATGAGAAAACGAATGAAAAAGAGAAGTTAACTTTGTCCAGGGTCAATCAGTAAGTAGTAGAACTACATACTGAAACCAGAGCCTGGAATCAACCTCCTGCCATTAACAACTAGACACTAAACAAAACATAGGAAACAACTATTTTTAGATATTCGATTGCAAGCAGCACAGTATTATAATACTTGAGATATGTAAAACAAATTAAGTGAGTCTAATAATTGCCTAGGCTAAAAGGTGATGTTTAAAAATAATCGATAGGGTCCCAGTGACCTCTGGAGCATTATCAAGTAGTCTAACATAAGTAAAATTAGAAGCAGGGGTATAAGAGAAACAGAAAAATATGTAAGTAAATACTGGCTAGAATTTTCCAAATTTGATAACAATTATAAAACCACAGATCAAAGAAGCTTAATAAACCCTAAGGGGGATAAACACCAAAAAAAACTATACATATGTAAAAGGCTAATATGCTAAGTGTCCGACAGTCTGACTGGTCGCTATGATGTGCACTGACCACCAGGGGGCAGACGCTCAATGCAGGAGCTGCCGTGACGCACACTGGCCATTTACAGAGAAATAGCACCGCGGACCTGACGCCCACAAAGCAACACCAGGCTTCCCCCAAGTGAGACACAGGCCCCACCACCACCCTGGAGTGACAGCCCACCAATTACAGCTGATGCTGCTGACACCCCATGGCACAAAATGCAGCCTACTGCCCAGCCCAGCCCGGAAACGGTGGCTGTGGGTGACAGGTAATGACATCACATAGCAACTCCTGGCTTCCTCTCCCTAGCAACAACTAGCATCCTTGGAGTTTCTTCAGCCCAGGAACACGACTTGCTTGATAGCCAGGTGGAAACATTTTACACTTTAACCCAGGCGTCCTCAAACTATGGCCCACGGGCCACATGCGGCCCGCCGAAAACATTTATCCGGCCCGCCGGGTGTTTTTGCCGCCGCTGCCTGTCCTGCTTAGCAGCCGACTCGTCCCGGGCCCACAGTGCCCATGTGTGGAATGTCTGAGGGACAGTGAACTGGCCCCCTGTTTAAAAAGTTTGAGGACCTCTGCTTTAGCCAAATGTCTGTGAAGCATTTTCCCAGGCCTCATCTCATTTTATCCTCACAGAAGTCCTGGAGTAGGTAGATAGGACACTCAGTGGAATCCTATTTTCTTTAGTCAGAAAACGGAGATTTAGAAAGTTTAGAAACTTGACCTGACTGCAAATTTGTAAGAAATGGTGGATCTCGAAAATGACTTTCAGTTTTCTCATTGCGCAGAATATAGTCAAACACTGCTATAGTTAAATATTTTACCCTTTTTTCTCCCTGTGTGATCTACAATAATAATCTGCTTTGTGTTGATATTTACTGCTGTGTTGCTGACAATTACCTGAAAGAGAAGATGGGGTGCTTCACTGGACTGGAAAAAGTTTAGCTAAAGCAGAAAGCAGGTCTAATTAAGCAAGTTTATTCTATCCTATATAAGAAAAGGCTAATATGCAAATTGACCGAACTGCAGAACTACCAGTCACTATGACGTGCACTGACCACCAGGGGGCAGACGTTCAATGCAGGAGCTGCACCCTGGTGGTCAGTGTGCTCCCACAGAGGGAGCACCGCTCAGCCAGAAGCAGGGCTCATGGCTAGTGAGTGCAGCGGTGGTGGCAGAAGCCTCTTCTGCCTCTGCTGCAGCACTAAGGCTGTCCAACTGACGGCTCAGGCCCGTTCCCCAAGGGGAGCAAGCCTGAGCCATCAGTCGGACATCCCCTGAGGGCTCCTGGACTGCTAGAGGGCGCAGACCAGGCTGAGGGATGCCCCCCCCCAAGTGCATGAATTTCATGCACCTGGCCTCTAGTAATAAATAAAATTGCTGAAAACCAGTGATAAAAAGAATATTGTAAAAGCCAGTCAGAGAAAAAAGTAATATTATATATAGAAAACCAAAGAAAAGAATTATAACAAACTTCTTGTCACAACATGCAAGCCAGAAGAAAATAGAATGACAATATTGAAGTACAGAAAGATAAAAAAAATGCTAAAAAATAAAATATTTTAAAATTCAACCTAAAACTTTATTTTATCTTATTATTTTTTGTTCAACCTATCTACACTAATAAAAGAGAAACATGGTAATTAGCGTACGACCACTACCCTTCCCATTGGCTAATCAGCATATCCTTATGCAAATTAACTGTCAGCCAAGATGGCGGCCGGCAGCCATGCACTGAAGCGAACAGGGAGGCTTGCTTGCTCCAGTGACTGCGGACTCCAACGTTCCCCGCCTGACTTGCCGGCCTCTCAGCTGCAACTCTTTTCAACTATGTTGCAAATATAGAAACTAAACAAAACCCCAGAAACCGGCTTTCAGTCAGCCGGGCTTCAGCCAGCCGGACCGCAACATTGTATCAAATACAGAAGGTAAAGGCCAGAGCCGAGGCCTCAGAGCTAAAGCTGGCCCAGAATAGAAAAAAAATAAAGAAAGAAAACAGCGGTTGGGAGCTTCAGTCACCCGCCAGCCAGAAAACGGCCCTCAGCCCCTCACCCAGACTGGCAGGCACCCCAGTGGGGACCCCCACCCTGATCCAG